>NW_024070205.1:73434776-73511244 GCF_014754425.2 Oryx dammah | reverse complement strand
ACTCAGCAGTGGCCACAGGACAGGAAAAGGTCAGTTTTCATTCCAATCCCAAAGAAAGACAATGCCAAAGAATGCTCAAACTACCGCACAATTGCACTCATCTCACATGCTAGTAAAATAATGCTCAAAATTCTCCAAGCCAGGCTTCAGCAATATGTGAACCGTGAACTTCCAGATGTTCAAGCAGGTTTTAGAAAAGGCAGAGGAACCAGAGATTAAATTGCCAACATCTGCTGGATCATCAAAAAAGCAAGAAAATTCCAGAAAAACATCTATTTTTGCTTTATTGTCTATGCCAAAGCCTTTGACTGTGTGGATCACAATAAACTGTGGAAATTTCTGAAAGAGATGGGAATACCAGAACACCTGACCTGCCTGTTGAGAAACCTATATGCAGGTCAGGAAGCAACAGTTAGAACTGGACATGGAACAACAGACTGGTTCCAAATAGGAAAGGAGTACATCAAGGCTGTATATTGTCACCCTGTTTATTAACTTCTATGCAGAGTACATCATGAGAAACGCTGGGCTGGAAGAAGCACAAGCTGGAATTAAGATTGCTGGAAGAAATATTAATCACCTCAGAAATGCAGATGACACCACCCTCATGGCATAAAGTGAAGAGGAACTAAAAAGCCTCTTGATGAAAGTGAAAGAGGAGAGTGAAAAAGTTGGCTTAAAACTCACCATTCAGAAAATGAAGATCATGACATCTGGTCCCATCACTTCATGGGAAATAGATGGGGAAACAGTGGAAACAGTGTCAGACTTTATTTTGGGGGGGTTCTAAAATCATGGCAGATGGTGATTGCAGCCATGAAATTAAAGATGCTTACTCCTTTGAAGGAAAGTTATGACCAAGCTAGATGGCATATTCAAAAGCAAAGAAATTATTTTGCCAACAAAGGTCTGTCTAGTCAAGGCTATGGTTTTTCCAGTGGTCATGTACGGATATGAGAGCTGGACTGTGAAGAAGACTGAGCGCCGAAGAATTGATGCTTTTGAACTGTGGTGTTGGAGAAGACTCTTGAGAGTCTCTTGGACTGCAAGAAGATCCAACCAGTCCATTCTAAAGGAGATCAGCCCTGGGTGTTCTTTGGAAGGAATGATGGTAAAGCTGAAGCTCCAGTACTTTGGCCACCTCATGCGAATAGTTGACTCATTGGAAAAGACTCCGATGCTGGGAGAGATTGGGGGCAGGAGGAGAAGGGGACGACAGGGGCTGGATGGCATCACCGACCCGATGGACGTGAGTTTGAGTGAACTCTGGGAGTTGGTGATGGACAGGGAGTCTTGTTGTGCTGTAGTTCATGGGGTCGCAAAAAGTCGGACATGACTGAGCAACTGAACCGAACCGAACTGAGGTTGGTCATAACTTTTCTTCCAAGAAGGAAGCGTCTTTTAATTTCAAGGTTGCAGTCACCGTCCACAGTGATTTTGAAGCCCCCCAAATAAAGTCTATCACTGTTTCCACTGTTTCCCACCTATTTCCCATGAAGTGATGGGACCAGATGCCATGATCTTCATTTTTGAAATGTTGAGCTTTAAGCCAACTTTTTCACTCTCTTCTTTCACTTTCATCAAGAGGCTTTTTAGTTCCTCTTCACTTTCTTCCATAAGGGTGGTGTCATCTGCATATCTGAGGTGATTGATATTTCTCCTGGCAATCTTGATTCCAGCTTGTGCTTCTTCCAGCCCAGCGTTTCTCATGATGACCAGTTGTTGTTCCATGTCAGGTTCTAACTTTTGTTTCTTGACCTGCATACAGACTTCTTAGGAGACAGGTCAGGTGGTCTGGTATTCCCATTTTTCCAGTTTGTGTGATCCACACAGTCAAGGCTTTGACATAGTAAATAAAGCAGAAGTAGATGTTTTTCTGGAACTCTCTCCCTTTTTTGATGATCCGACAGATGTTGGCAATTTGATCTCTGGTTCCTCTGCCTTTTCTAAATCCAGCTTGAACATCTGGAACTTCATGGTTCATGAACTGTTGAAGCCTAGCTTGGAGAATTTTGAGCACTACTATGCTAGCATGTGAGATGAGTGCAATTGTGCAGTAGTTTGAGCATTCTTTGGCAATGACTTTCTTTGGGATTGGAATAAAAACTGACCTTTTTCACATATGAGGTGTTTATTGACAGCCTGAAAAGTGAAATTTGCCTGAGCCCTAAGACTGTTGAATAAGCCTATCTCATTTCTATAATAAGCTTACCCTGTTTGTCTGTTGAAATCTCTTTTTTTAGGCTTTTCTTCTCTACCAGAGTTACTTGTCCTTGTTGCCCTGTGCACAACTCAGTCTCATGTGAGCTTGTTTCCTTCCTCAAAGGAAAACAGGAACTATCAGCACCTGTTTCTTTTCAGCATTAGATTTACATACCCATTTTCCTTCCTTCACCTGACAGAAAGTTGTAAGTGGAGCAGTTGTCACCAAAGCCTAGAACTTTCTCAACCCCGCTGGTTCCTCTCCCACCTTCTTCTCAGGAGACCAGTGTTCTGTCTCTGCCCGCTTCCCTTTTTAGCTCAGCCTCTTCACGCTGTCATCTTTCCCATTAAAATGATACTTCATTCAGTGCATAATTCTCCAAGCAATATCTCCTGAACCTCCGGTTCTCTGCCACAACCAAACCTTTGAAATAGTTATGTCTGCATGCTATATTAAGTTTCTAAGTCATTTTCTCACCAGGTTCTATGTAGGTTTTGCTGTATTTACTCCAGCAAAACCGTCTCTGTTACATTTATTGTTGGCCTCTATATAGCCTAATCCATCACATTTTTGTAGTCTTCTAACTGGACATATCAACTGAATTAGAAATATTTACCACTGTTCACTTTTCTAATGATGTGATTATGTTACAATTTCCTTAAATTAATTGTATGACAAGAGCATGTGGGCTAAGTTGCTTCACTCATGTCCCACCCTTTGCAACTCCATGAACTCTAGCCCACCAGGCTTTTCTATCCATGGGATTCTCCAGCCAAAAATACTGTAGTAGGTTGCCATGCCCTCATCCAGGGGATCTTCCAGACCCAGGGTTGGAATGCTGATCTCTTTATGTCTCTTGCCTTGGCAGGCGGGTCCTTTGCCAATAGCACCACCTGGGAATCCTAGTTGTATGACAGGCATTGCCAAAATAATTTTACATGAATAATTTATTAACTAAAATATCCTTTGAAATATTAGAGCATTTGTAAATATAAAATCAGTTCACAGATTAGGAAGAATGAAAAAGCTTAAAATAAGCTTGGTTGTTCCTCTAAGATTCATACTTAGCAAGAGTCATTTCAGCCTGATTCCTCAAGAACCAGTGTTAATCAATCTCCTGTACTTTGTCTCTCTTAAATCATTTTCTTCTCTCCACATTTATGAAACATTCACTCTGACGTGTCTCCCCTAAATTCTCTGGGTCCTCCGTTTTTCTTTCTACTTTGCCATCTGTTCTTCTTCTTTCGGATACCTCAGTGTTGGAATGCTTCAGGGCTCAGTTTTGAGCTTTCTTCTATTTTCATTCTATGTTCTTTTCCAAATTGATATCACCTTTTACAGAGTGATAATCTTCCATGCATATCTCCTGAGTAGACTCATGTATTAATATTGTAGTTGGCATATCCAGTGTTTATGGTCCATGGGCAGCCCAACCATAAGATGTTCAGGTCAAAGTTGTGATGCTTTTCCTAAAGTCTTCTCTGTCCTGCCCACCTACAAAGTTATTTCCATTTACTTTCTTGCTTATTTATAAATGGTAAACAAATATGTAAATCCCTTCACCTTTTAGTCTCTCTGACATTCAGTGTTTAGTAACATTATCTATGCTTTCTACCAGGGAAATACATACCAAATCCCCTCTGCATCTCTTCAGTCATGATCCTATCTAATCCCCACTCTTTCTCACCCTGTATGAGTCTTCTCTTGTCCATCATAAGTATATCACACAGAAAAACTTTCAAAAACCCAAATAAAATTAAATCACTTCTTTCCTTAAAATTCATTATGGTTTTTCATCAGTCATAAAATCAATCCAAATGTTAATATGCCTTGAAATAACCCAGATAATATTTCCTTTGCCTCCTATCAGCCTCAGCTCATAAAATTCTCCTGCATCTTGAGTAGAATCCATTCACCTTCACATTTTCAAAATATTGGTTTATTGTCAAAGCTCTGCACAAAACTCTCCCCTTGCCTTGGGATACTCATCATCGACTCAGCTTCCCAGAGGCTGAAACTCTGTTTCTAGATGATTGGCAAACATAAAAGAGATCCATGTCATTGTCCTCAGTTCTTGTCCAAGTTGGAAAATGAAGAGTTACTCTCCTGGCCTGCAGAAATTAACATTCAAAGTAGGAGTCTTAAACAGAAACTCAGGAGCAAAATAGTTGAAAAGGTTGTAAGACACTATCATTCTTGTAATGAGTGAGTTTGGGACTTCAAAACATCCCCTCATTCCAGTTTACATCAAGTTAGAAGGAAAAATCTTAATTTTAATAATAATTCCTTAAAAATGACTTTAGACCAGTCAAATTTATTAAAAAATAAAACATTTCTGACAATTAATTTTAATCTTGTTTATCTTGAAGAAAAGAACATCTGAAAAAGAGCACTTAGCATAAGATGCACGTTTATCAGGCCAGCTGTCCTCACCACACACTATGGAGCCTGCGGTGCCTCCATCTCAGTTCTCATACTCATCCAGGCATTGGTAATTCAGCCTGAACCACATGCCATCACTCTTGGTTCAGTTCAGTTCAGTCACTCATTCTTGTCCAACTCTTTGTGGCCCCATGGACTACAGCATGCCAGACTTCCCTATCACCAACTCCCAGAGCTTTCTCAAACTCATGTCAATTGAATCGGTGATGCCATCCCACCATCTCATCCTTTGTCGTCCCCTTCTCCTCCTGCTCTCAATCTTTCCCAGCACCAGGGTCTTGTCAAATGAGTCAGTTCTTCACATCAGGTGGCCAAAGTATTGGTGTTTCAGCTTCAGCATCAGTCCTTCCAATGAATATTCAGTACTGATTTCCTTTAGGATTGACCGGTTTGATCTCCTTGCAGTCCAAGGAACTCTCAAGGGTCTTTTCCAACACCACTTTTCTTGGCTCTGGAATTCTCAGATACTGGCCTGTCACTGAACTCTAAGGGATAATGGGATCAAAAATTCATTTCTAATATTAATTAGTTGGCCGCCTGACTGAGTCCCACCTCAAGGGGAAAGGGACTTTCCAATTAGTATATGCTAAGGATTAAAAAAAATCCAAGAATACCAGTTATAGATTACTGTTCTGAAATAATTATGCAAAATAAAAAACATTTTTCTCAACACTTACTGTCTTAGAAATATTTATTTTTTGACTATTTTTCTCAATTTAATTATACTTATGCATTTTCCCATGCTAGTAATAAAATAAGCCATTACAGATGTGTTATATTGTTTTATAGCAGTATTTTCTGAATTAATATCCAAAACTTAGCAGTTGTGACATATACTCCAAAGAAAACTTAATTGGGAAAAAGAATAATTTTCAACAAGGCAAGTCAATTTTTAAAGATTAAATAAAATTCTACTGTAAAACACACTAATTTTTAAAGTTCATATGCTGAGTTTGCTTTCCCAAATATATTTCTAATGGTTGTATATTCTTGTATTCTTATCAAGATCAAATGCAGAGATAGTTCTATTGTTTATAACTAGTTACAAGAAAGTGAATGTTCTTAATTTTGACTAATACTGTAATAGAGTGATAGTAACAAAGATTTAAATAATTTATTTCAAATTTCATAATATATCACATAGCCAGCTAGCTTAAAACTTTAAGAAATTAAAGCAAAACTATACTACTTAAAATAAAATAATAGACACCTCCTATCTTCTATAAAAGAGGGTTAGAGTGAATTGGTCACAAATTAGTATAAAATGAGTTTGATACGGGGTCAAAGTGTCCCAACTTCAAAAATACCACTGTGTGACTTTGCAATGAATAAGATAAACTCAGCAGGTTGTTCTTAGAAAATCTTCATAAACATCTGTGTGGTGGTACAGGAAAACCTTTCAGTGTAGCCAAATTTGGCCCACTCTAAAGTGTTTCTCTATCTCCATTAACTAGATGTTTATGAAGACTTCATAAGAGAATTTTTCACAAGTGTATCTATCCTAGAGTTTCAAACACATAAATTATACATAATATTATTTGAAGATTAGGCACTATGGACTCATGCCTTTGCTTAAAAACGTAGCTTTTAGACTTAGGAGGAAAGACTCTGACATAAAAGTTTCCTAAGATAGAAGCAGATACAATTAGCATAAAAGTCTCAGCTAGAAATAAATGAGTTTATACCAGAAAACAGATAAGACTCCTAGCTAAATTAGTTTTTAATCACAGGATGTTTTAAAGTGAAGAAGCCTTGAACTGAAGGGTGTGATGATATTTTAACCTACTAGTAATTAATCTGGGAGGAGGAGACCAGCCTTTCTCTGTTCAGCTCATTGTGTTCTGATTATTTTGAAGATTGTAGCCATCATAGCAGCAAACCCTTACAGTTTTACCCTATAAATAATTTTCTTCACGACTTGGGTTATATCCATTTTACAAAGAATTGTAAGTACATTGTCCTAAGGATCATAAAAATAATATGAAAGAAAAATTAAAATGAATTTGGTAAAATAACACATCTTAAATTAACTTTATAGTACTTATACAAGAATGCATTAGTATTCAAATATAACATGTAACTTAATAGAAATGAAAACTATTACCACATGTTTGTTAAAAATTAAATATCAACATGTCATGTTATTTATCTTTATTTTTATGATTAAAATATGTATAAATGAAGCAGATATAATTGTCATGTGATTTCTATGAAGAGCTCCTTATGAAAGGAAGAATTACTTGGGTGTTTTTGCTCATAGAACTTATCCCTTGGCCTTATTTTTCTTTTGACAATAGTATAAACCCACATGTACTGTTGTGTCTCTCTGTTTGAAAGATTTATACGCAGAAAATTAAAACGATTTACTTGTTGAGGCATGGTACTTATGTAAACCAACCTTATGCTATGCAAATCATGAAATCATAGGAACTTTGTGAAGAAGTCACAAAATACTGATCACAACAATAAGAAAACTGTTGACCTACACAAGCTGGAATGTATCCTCTATATACATAATATAGTCTTCCCTGTTTTATTACTGGAAAAATCACAGGATTTCACGTGGAATAAAAATTAATATATGAATAATGGTTTACCTTACTAAGCAATCAAATTAGAATTTTTTTCATCTACTAATATATTCTCTTATTAATTTAATTACTCATTGTATTAGGATTCCTAGGTAAAGAAGAATTAGAAAATTCAGATGACTGAATTTTTTCAGTTATCTGATTTTTTTTAACAAGTACCTGAATTGGAGGTACTTGCTAATGAAGATTAAATTATGTCTTGTGGGTTGTATTATGTAAAATTATGTAATTTTTTATGTGGGCTTTCTTGAAAGAAAACTATACAGACGTATTGAATGAATTCTCCATGGTTCTAGCCTTGGTGGACTAAATTAATATCCTAACAGATGAAAGTGCAGATTTTATCCTACAACTCATCTGCTTTCTTTTTCTTTCTTTCCCATTCTCCTCAGAAACCAGAATCCTGATGTCTATTTTCAGATCAAGTCAATTGTCAGAAGAAAACAGGTTTTTGTTTTTTAAATAATATCATTCTATCAACTAGAAATTTATGATAAATACAGAGAAGCACAATTTTCCATTGATCACATCACACAGAAAAATAACATCCTTGTTTATCCCTCAAACCAGACATTAAGATATATTTTACCTTCATACCCAATAGGAGAAACAAACAATGAATAATTCTTAATATCCAAATGATTGAGGTCAGGGGAACCATTTAAATGTTTATATCTAACTTTAATTGGAGAATGATGCATGTTTCACTATTTCTTATTAATATTTAAAATGAGATGTAGTATAATTACATTTTACTGTTATTTTTACTGAGTAATTTTCAAATGTATGCTTGCTATATGAATTATAAACTCTGAATTTTTGCATATCTTAATCCCTTTCTTTAACAAAGTCTGGGACCTTTAACAAAGGTCAGTGATACCTTCTCTGGTCCTATACTCTATTTCTTTCATCACTGATAGATTTTCTACACTTTTTTGAAGCTTCTCCACATTTTTAAGTTTGAAATGCTTATTTAGTCTCATTCCTTTTAAGTAACAGTCTAGCATGGTTTTTTTTTATTGTTAATTTTGGAGATTTAGAATATTTTCTCTTCATCCTTGGATTTTGTAAATTTCATCATGTATGCCAAGATATGTGTATTTAGCAATACTTCTATGTTGGGCAACCTTGAGTCTTTGTATTTGCAAGAACCAAGTCTTAATGAACTCAGTTAACTTTACCATTAAGATATAGTGAAGAGATTTGAATCTTGTTCTTCTAATTTCAGAACTAGTATGTTTTTTCCACCTCATGATGTTTCATAGAATATCCATACAGTAAGATAATCCGCTGTGATTCATTTCCAAAAGGTGTAATAAATATTTGTTTACAAAAAAAGGCACAGGGCTGGACTTTACCTGGGGGTATAGGGTGCTACCCCTGGACCTAGCCTTTTCTGATTTAAAGCTTTACTCAGTTATTTACATGAACCTTGTTATATTGCAACAAGGAACAATTCACATTATTTTAAAAATAAGATACCATGCCTTTTTAAAAAATAAGATACCATTGCAGAAATGTGACATAGCCATCTATATTGGTTCCATGTTGTACTTTGGCCTAAAAATTTGTGAAGAACATTCAACATTGCCTGAAACTCACTTATATGCTTGCAATTTACTTTTGTTTCCATTTCCCAAAGTCAGTGATGCACATTCTCCTCACTTTGCTCAAGGCGCCTAACACAATTGTTCCTTCATCAAGATAATAAGTCCTTGCATTCACAATAAACAATTGAGACAACCAGTGGTGAGTTCCCTAGATTTCTATCCTTCATTCTTTCAATTTTACCTGTATATGTGAGTGCTCAGTTACTCAGTTGTGTCCAACTCAGTGTGACCCCATGGTCTGTAGCCTTCCAGGCTCTTCAATCCATGGGATTTTTCAGGCAAGAATACTGGAGTGGGTTGTCATTTCCTTCTCCAAAGGATCTTCTCAAGACAGGGATTCAACCCAAACATCTTGCGTCTCCTGCCATTGGCAAGTGGATTCTTTACCACTGATTCACCTGGGAAGTCCCTTCTTTGACTTTAGCTGCATCTATTCTGGGCATAAGCTTTTCAACTGGTTTGTGATAATAAGGTATTTTTTATTTTTGTTGTTTGTTCCTTTGTTCAAAGTCAAAATAGCTTCTCAAGCCACTCATTTACCACAGATATTGCATTATTATTTATTTCTCCCCTCTCACATTTGCTCAGCCACTCTGCCTTAAATGGACATGCAGGTTTCTCCAATTCTAAACTCCTTCTCTCTACCCTTTGTCCCAGTTTAGGCAATTGCTGTAGCATTCCCAGCCTACCCTAGTGACGCTGTCACTGGGCTGTCTGAGGCACCCATGTGGGATGTAGTACTTGTGTGGAACCCCCACAGACTTTTCCTGGCAGGAGTCAACACTGTGGTTGTCAGGCCTATGGTTCTTATTATGTTTGTAAGAAGCACCATGGTGACAAACATCAGAAAACTCTGAAGAACAAGATTTATTACTCATAGCTCTTGGCGTGTACTTAGCACCCCGGAGGAGGCCCACACAGTGAGGTCAAGGGTAGAAAAAGAGAGGGACAATGAACTTGGAGCTCTGGCTTTATTAGGATCTGAGATTGGGTGCCTATGATTTTCAGGCTCACTCTTTATTGGTGAATTTCAAGTGCAAGAATGGAAATTAGGGCAAGGGATGGGGAAAGAAGTCAGTTACCTAGGGCATTCTTGGACCAAAAAGGAGCCTTGCTCACACATACATCAGGTGAAAGGCAGACAAATGTCTGTTCTGACTGTGGTGCCTGCAGTGGCCCCTGAATTACTCTAGCATCTCAGTCATATTCCAGGAGCCTGTGGAACCACCATCATAGACAATCACCCAGAGAGGAGAGTCCTTATATGAAAATCCAGGTTTTCACAGGAGAAGTTCAAGCACAGCATGGGAGAAAGAAGAACATGAGTTTGAACTCATGAACTGGGTAATAGGAACGGCTTGACCTTACCTACATTGCACTCCTCAACAAGGCAGAACAGCTTAAGGCTAATAGAAAACTTTCCAGGCTCCCCTGATTTCTCCCACAGGGAAAATGGAGAGTGTGTGAATGATCTTGTATCTTCCCCAGCTGTGTGGGATCTGCCCAAAGGCCCATTTCTCTCTCACTCCATCCAGAGTATTTAATACTGAGCTATTTGACTGGTAGTTATGAAGAGGCTATGAAATTAGTAGACAGGACACTTAGAGAGCTTTGAAGGGAGGCTGATCCTACTAACTGCATTGCAGACTCCATACTAACTGCATTGCAGACTCCATCAGAGCACAGTCAAAAGCTGCTGGATTTGCCTCACCTTCACTGGTCCCTTGAATGCTTTGTCTATTTCACTCATTCCTCACCTCCCTTACCATGGTGTGTCTCCTGTAGGCACAACTAACATTATAGGGAAAAGAAACTCTGATGGACAGCTCGTGATCATGCACACAAATTTGGGTCAAACCTTTGGGCCAGGAAGAGAACAGAAAATTAGGAAGCAGTGCTATCTTGAGAGGCTGTCAGAACCCATCCCAGTGCATTGTAGCATCTAGGCAAGGCACATGAGCTCAGAAATACTACCAAAAGATGGAGAAGCAGCATGAGCAGGTGTTCACATAGAAGAACTGAGACATACTTAGAATATCTAACAGAGCTGAAGGAAGTTGTCTCTCCCACAAAGGAGACTAGTACTTTCACTGAAAACACAATATAAACTTCAAGGAACATGAAATCAAAAGAACAAGATGCCAACAAAATGTCATAAAAATCTTCAGGATTCACCCCGAGATTGGAAGTTTGTGATTTACCCATAGGAGAATTCAAAATAGCTGCTTTAAATAACTCAGTGTGCTGGAAAAAAATACAGGAAGACAATTGAACAAAACCAGGAAAAAGAAAATACATGAACAAAATGAGCCACTTAATTAAAAGAAAGAAATATTAAATTAAAAAAATCACCAAACAGAAATTCTAGTCCAGAAGAATCCAAGGATGGAATGAAAATGCATTATAGAGCATCAACCATAGAATAAAACAAGTGGAGTCTGTGAGATAGACGACAGATATGTTGAAGTCATCCATTCACAGGAGAAAAAAAATTAAGACAACACATCCCTCAAAAAAGTTTAAAACAAATGAAAAAAATGGAGAAAAGCTACAAGATCTATGGTACATCATCAACAAAACTAGTTTGTGAATTATTGATGTTCCAAATGGAGAAAAGAGGGAGATGGGGACAGAAAGCATATTTAAAGAAAGAACGGTTGAAAACTTCCCAAGTCAAGAGTTTGCATGTCTAAGTTCATGAGGTTTTTAGGTGACCAAACAAAACCAACATAAAAAGTTCCTCCGCAACACATATTATAATAAAGATGCAACAATCAAAGGAAAAAAAGTTTTAAAAGCATCATGAGAAAAGAAACCTTGGAACTTATAAAGTAATATGACTTTAAGCAGATTTCTCAGCAGAAACCTAACGGGCCAGGAGAAAAAGGGATTACATATCCTAGGTGCTAAAAGTGAAAACTGTCAACCAAGAATACTTTATTTGGAAAATGTCATTCAGAAATGAATGGAAGATGAAGATTTCCCCAGAACAACAAATACTGAGGGAATTGAACACAACTAGACATTCCATAGATGGAGAATCCTGGTAGGCTGCAGTCCATAGGGTCGCTAAGAGTCGGACACGACTGAGCGACTTTACTTTCACTTTTCACTTTCATGCATTGGAGAAGGAAATGGCAACCCACTCAAGTATTCTTGACTGGAGAATCCCAGGGACAGGGGAGCCAGGTGGGCTTCTGTCTATGGAGTCGCAGAGTCGGACTCGACTGAAGTGACTTAGCAGCAGTAGCAGCAGACACTCCTTACTAGAAACACCAAAAGGAGGTATTCAAGCTGAAGTAAAAGAATGCTAATTAATATCATGAAAATACAAACCACTCAGGTAAATGTAAATGTGCAGTCATTTTCAGAACATTGCAATGCTGTAATATGTTGTAATGTTAGATTTTTTCCTTCCACTCTTCTGTTGCATCCATGTTGAGAATCAACTACCAATTTAGCCTCATTATTTTTAGTTAATATTCCAGTGTGTGTTTCCAACATTGTTGGATATTTGGAATAATGTTACTTTACGCTGAGATTTTGTGATTTTCAGCATATATAATAGGATAAGGGTCATTCAGCAATGAAAATGGATCATAAACACAGGTGACTAGTCTACTGCTGTAATTTTCAATTTCAACTGAGAAAAAGATATGACTTTCTATTTCTGTCACATGGAGAAAGAAATCTATGATTTTGAAATATTCATCAATCATTAAAAATCACTGTTCATAAATATTCAGCATATTTAGCTTTAAGACCACTTTTAGAAAGAATTCACTTTTTAATGAGAACACAAGTGTTCCACTGGAGTATCAGGTGAAGTTTTGTCAAAGTTTCCCATTTATCTTTCATGCTTGCATGCTCCTCTTCTGCTGTCTCTCTTGGTTAGAAATATGCCTATAGTCCTATCTCTAACTGATTAATAAACCATCTCCTGTATATCTGAGAATCAGGAAAAATTGAATTAAATAACATGCCTGCCTGCTCCTCAGAAAGAACACTGGTGATGGAGCCCTTCTTATAAGTGGCCTGAGCTGCTTTTAATTGTAACACTTAGGACTGGACAGTAAGCTTCATTGTGTTGTAAATGTTATTCACAAAGAAAATTGCCAAACAGACTTAAATAACATTGAACAAATTATGAGATGAATAATGCAGAATGATGCATATTCTATTCACACCTTGTATTTCGTGAAGTATCATAAAACTCATTAGAGGTTTCATTTACAAGAACTTGAAAACGAATGGATTATTAAGGAAAATGACAGACAAAAACATCATGATGAAGAACTTATAAGTTTTTGGAGTAAAATCTTTGTTTTTAATATGATTTAACTACTTAATATATTTATATAATTTATTTTTTTGCTTTTTATTAATTTTTATTGGTGTTTTGTTGCTTTACAGTGTTGTGGTAGCTTCTGCTGTATAGTAAATTCAATCAGTTATATGTTATATCCCCTTTTGGGGAGATTTCCCTCCTATTTAAGTCACCAGAGAGCATTGAGCAGTGTTCCCTATGCTATACAGTAGGTTCTCATTAGTTATCTATTTTATGTACAATAGACAGGACATGGAAGCAACCTAAATGTCCATCAACAGAAAAAAGGATACAGAAAAAGTGGTACATATATACAATGAAATATTACTCAGCCATAAAAAGGAATGGAGTCACTAATATAATGAAATTAGAATTTGTGCTTACAAATTCCACCAAGCAAGTTACTACTGATCAAATTACATGAGATGAAAAATTATATATGAACCTGAGTTCCACACCCAATTTTTGAAATTTAGGAGAAAATACCCATCCTAAAGATTTCTGCCTTTTGGATTGGAATAATTTGCATGATCTACATAGCAAATAGTCATCACATGAATTAATTTGGTCCCAAACTTGAAACCTGTGCAAATGTTCAAATTCATTTGCTTGTTGACCTTAAGCATCCCTTCATTATTAATTCATAATCTTAAAACATTAAAATAAAAACAATTATCTGTGGACATATAATTCCAAGTTGCTAGTTAATATATTTTTTCAAGAAATGTAATGAAACATAAGAAAACTAAATCCAAAGTGCTTTGTATACAATTTTAAAGCAAATCTTTTTCCTGATCAAAAAAATCAACAAATACTTGAAATAAAAAAATGGGTACTTAAAGTTACAACATGTTTCCTATATATACACTTACAGTCTTTGAGACACTATGTTCTATATCAAATCATTCTATAATCCAATACAATGCCATGATAACAATTTTTTTCTAGCTCCAGGATAAGTTAAATATTGACTAAATTAGCATTTTATATAGGTACCTATTTAAAAAACTTCAGTGCAAGTGGATGTTCTTTATGAATTTGACAAAATATCAGTATAAGTATTTGGTAGTATTTGTTAATGATTTATTAGTGACAATAGTTAAGTGAGATGAACAGAATAAGGAAAAGTCAAGTAGTTACTCAAAGAAAAGTGATGATTTAAAAATGAAACTCTGAAAAGATAAAATGAAATAAGGATATTAATTCAAAACACACTAGAGGTTTGAGAATTAGCCCTATTTTAAAGATTTGTTCAGAGTGTTGAGGGACACAAAACCAGTAGTATTCTTCAAGGAATGGTGGCCGAAGGAAGATGTATATTCAAAAGGAGAAGAGGTGGCTGCTGGCAACATCCTCTGATGGACTGGTTTCTGGAAGGAAACCAAACTTATTTTTTAGGAGAAAATAAGCATAGTAGGAAGAATGACAAGCTAGATTAGACAGAGTTATGAAACAAACCTTGAGAGAAGAAAACTGGAATAAGGTTTATTATAGCAAAGGGGGACTACATTAAACTGAATACAGGTAGAGGATTAACCTTCGCAAGAAAAACTCTGAGATCAGAAGAATAATAATTGGGGCAACATTTTTGCATAAGGTAGAATGAAAAGTTAAATGAGGTGAGGTCATTTGAGGAGACAAAAAAGGACAAAGATGAAGTTTGGTCTTGAAGAACTGGCAATACCTAGGACAGGAATGTGTTCATTAAAATATAGGGATTAATAAGCAATTAAATTTACTGATTGACTAGATAAACTCCTATTGAATGCCCATCTGTCACCTCATCTTTTGAGTATGGAAAATATGTCAGGGAACAAAACACCTATGGACCCCCACCTTCACAGAATTTGAGCCGAAGCCCTACCTTCTTTTTGGAATAACTAATAATGAGAAATACAATGAACAAGCAAGGCTGGACATTCAGGGCTCTCTTTGAATGAAAACCCAGAAAAACTCCAGAAAAGAGTACATTCCAAGAGAAAAATGAAAGAGGGCAGGTAAGATTAATTCTCCTGGTCAGTCGTCAAAGACTTAGTCATTCAAAGGTCAGGAGGAGTCTCTTACAAAGAAATATGTCAGTCAGGGCAGGTTCCTGGCCTCAACCTAAGTGCTTACCTTGACAGAGTTACCTATTGACAGGGAGGGCTTGAACCCACCTTCCTCCAGCACAGTAATTTCTCTTTGCTGCTTTTTTTTTTTTCTTCTAAATTTTACTTTACAATACTGTATTGGTTTGGCCATACAGCAACATGAATCCACCACAGGTTTACATGAGTTTCCAATCCTGAACCCCCCCTCCCATATCCCTCCCCATATCATCTCTCTGGGTATTCCCAGTGCACCAGCCCCAAGCATCCTGTATCCTGCATTGAAGCTAGACTGGCAATTCATTTCTTACACGATATTATACATGTTTCAATGCCATTCTCCCAAATCACCCCACCTTCTCCCACAGAATTCAAAAGTCTCTTCTATACATCTGTGTCTCTTTTGCTTTCTCACACACAGGGTTATCATTATCATCTTTCTAAATTCCATACATATGCATTAGTATACTGTATTGGTGTTTTTCTTTCTGGCTTACTTCACTCTGTATAATCGGCTCCAGTTTCATCAACCTCATTAGAACAGATTCAGATGTATTCTTTTTAATGGCTGAGTAATACTTCATTGTGTATATGTACCACAGCTTTCTTATCCATTTGTCTGCTGATAGACATCTAGGTTGCTTCCATGTCCTGGCTATTATAAACAGTGTGGCGAGGAACACTGGGGTGCATGTGTCTCTTTCATTTCTGGTTTCCTTGGTATGTATACCCAGCAGAGGGATTGCTGGGTCATAAGGCAGTTCTATTTGCAGTTTTTTTTTAAGGAATCTCCACACTGTTCTCCGTAGTGGCTGTACTAGTTTGCATTCCCACCAACAGCGTAAGAGGGTTCCCTTTTCTCCACACACTCTCCAGCATTTATTTCTTCTAGACTTTTGGATCACAGCCATTCTGACTGGTGTGAAATGGTACCTCATTGTGGTCTTGATTTGCATTTCTCTGATAATGAGTGATGTTGAGCATCTGTTCATGTGTTTGTTAGCCATCTGTATGTCTTCTTTGGAGAAATGTCTGTTTAGTTCTTTGGCCCATTTTTTGATTGGGTCGTTTATTTTTCTGGAATTGAGCTGCATAAGTTGCTTGTATATTTTTGAGATTAGTTGTTTGTCAGTTGCTTCATTTGCTGTTATTTTCTCCCATTCTGAAGGCTGTCTTTTCACCTTGTTTATAGTTTCCTTTGTTGTGCAGAAGTTTTTAATTTTAATTAGATCCCATTTGTTTATTTTTGCTTTTATTTCCAGTATTCTGGGAGGTGGATCATAGAGGATCCTGCTGTGATGTATGTTGGAGTGTTTTGCCTATGCTCTCCTCTAGGAGTTTTATAGTTTCTGGTCTTATATTTAGATCTTTAATCCATTTTGAGTTTATTTTTGTGTATGGTTTTAGAAATTGTTCTAGTTTCATTTTTACAAGTGGTTGACCAGTTATCCCAGCACCATTTGTTAAATAGATTGTCTTTAATCCATTGTATATTCTTGCCTCCTTTGTCAAAGATAAGGTGTCCATAGGTGTGTGGGTTTATCTCTGGGCTTTCTATTTTGTTCCATTGATCTGTATTTCTGTCTTTGTGCCAGTACCATACTGTCTTGATGACTGTGGCTTTGTAGTAGAGCCTGAAGTCAGGCCGGTTGATTCCTCCAATTCCATTCTTCTTTCTCAAGATTGCTTTGGCTATTCGAGGTTTTTTGTATCTCCATACAAATTGTGAAATTATTTGTTCTAGCTCTGTGAAAAATACCACTGATAGCTTGATAGGGATTGCATTGAATCTGTAGATTGCTTTTGGTAGTATACTCATTTTCACTATATTAATTATTCCGATCCATGAACATGGTATACTTCTCCCTTTGTTAGTGTCCTCTTTGATTTCTTTCAGCAGTGTTTTATAGTTTTCTATATATAGTGCCGGGTCCAGCCCTGGTGGATCCAGAGTAATTCGAAAAGGGGACGGCGTGGGCAAGGAAAACTTATTTATTTAGAAATATAAAAGAAATTAAGAAGAAATAGTATAGTAGGAAAATTTAGGTGGAGAAAAGATTCTGAATAACTTGGTTTATGGGGAAAGCCAATAAAACTTCAGGACAAGAAGATTGCACCGTCCTCATTAGGCCACCAGTGCCCATTTGAATATCGGAGGTTGCCTCGCCTTGGCTCCCTGTCTCATGGATCTTAGAAGCCAGGGCAAGTGAGTAGACATGGTGAACCTCCTTGCTCCAGATGGGAATTCAGCCAGCAAATAGAGTAAGACATGGAGGAACCAATCTTCCCAGGACTGGCCCATCCAGAAAGGCCCTTTATACCTTTTTTTGTACATAGAGATCAATGGATAATATAAAATTATGCAGCATCAGCAGCCCTGACTTGAGACGAGGCTTTTTCTCTGCATACCTAATTGTATACACGAGTCTTATGTAATTTACATCATCTTCTGGCCAGAAGACCAATTAACATTTTACGGTCCTATTCTGATAAGGGTTTGTCAACCAGAAGACTTGTGTTGTTCTTCCCAAAGCCTGGTGCCACACTCAGAAAGCACTAAATAAAGTTACATTCTTACATAGCAAAGACAAACGAAATTACATAGCAATTTACAACAATGAAAGAAGTACAGTGATTTACAACAAAGAGAAAAGTGATTAACTCAAAAGTCTAGTGTTGCTAACATCAAAACTACTATATTCCTTTTTCTATATTCCAATTACATTGATTAATATCCTTCAGTTGCCTAAAAGATAAAGAATATGGAGGCCTGGCAGCAGTCATTGAGTCAACAGTGAAACCTATCACCAATATAATTTTTAGCTCTAAAAGGCTCTATATCTTTAAGATGCTTTAAGCTTTGTGCCTCTCACGGTTGGGGGGCTGTAAACAATTCACAAGTTGTAAAAAGTCTGGGGGAACCTGTCAGGCAAGTTAGAGGGCCATCAGAGGGGTCTGAGCTGATACATTCTTTTCATATGCAGGAGACTGAAGCCCTGAATTAACTTTTCCAGAGAATGTCAGTAGAGTGGAAAAACACAGTACAATAAGGCAGGCAGAATCTGTTTTTTTGGGGTAGCTGTTCAGGAATACCCAGGGGGAACCCCTGAAGCCTGACTTGCCTTGCCCATCAAGCTTCTCTGCATGACCTAGTCATGGGTGGGATCTCCTGTGCTGGATCCCGGCAATATAGTTCTTTAGTTTCTTTAGGTAGATATATTTCTAAGTATTTTATTATTTTCGCTGCAATGGTGAATGGAATTGTTTCCTTAATTTCTTTTTCTACTTTCTCATTATTAGTGTATAGGAATGCAAGGGATTTCTCTGTGTTGATTTTATATCCCACAACTTTACTGTATTCATTGATTAGCTCTAGCATTTTCTGGTGGAGTCTTTAGGGTTTTCTATGTCATCTGCAAACAGTGAGAGTTTTACTTCTTCTTTTCCAATTTGGATTCTTTTTATTTCTTTTTCTGCTCTGATTGCTGTGGCCAAAACTTCCAGAACTATGTTGAATAGTAGTGGTGAAAGTGGGCACCCTTGTCTTGTTCCTGACTTTAGGGGAAATGCTTTCAATTTTTCATCATTGAGGATAATGTTTGCTGTGGGTTTGTCATATATAGCTTTTATTATGTTGAGGTATATTCCTTCTATTGCTGCTTTCTGGAGAGTTTTTATCATAAATGGATGTTGAATTTTGTCAAAGGCTTTCTCTGCATCTATTGAGATAATCATATGGCGTTTATTTTCCAATTTGTTAATGTGGTGAATTACATTGATTGATTTGATTACATTGATTGATTTGCGGATATTGAAGAATCCTTACATCCCTGAGATAAAGCCCACTTGGTCATGGTGTATGATCTTTTTAATGTGTTGTTGGATTCTGATTGCTAGAATTTTGTTGAGGATTTTTGCATCTATGTTCATCAGTAATATTGGCCTGTAGTTTTCTTTTTTTGTGTCATCTTTGTCAGGTTTTGGTATTAGGGTGATAGTGGCCTCATAGAATGAGTTTGGATGTTTACCTTCCTCTGCAGTTTTCTGGAAGACTTTGAGTAGTATAGGTGTTAGCTCTTCTCTAAATTTTTGGTAAAATTCAGCTGTGAAGCCATCTGGACATAGGCTTTTGTTTGGTGGAAGATTTCTGATTACAGTTTCAATTTCCGAGCTTATGATGGGTCTGTTAAGATTTTTCTATTTCTTCCTGGTTCAGTTTTGGAAAGTTGTACTTTTCTAAGAATCTGTCCATTTCTTCCACGTTGTCCATTTTATTGGCATATAATTGCTGATAGTAGTCTCTTATGATCCTTTGTATTTCTGTGTTGTCTGTTGTGATCTCTCCAATTTCATTTCTAATTTTATTGATTTGATTTTTCTCCCTTTGTTTCTTGATGAGTCTGGCTAATGGTTTGTCAATTTAATTTATCCTTTCAAATGTGTGATTAATATGTGTCTTGGGGTGTTTTGCCTTGGGTTTATCCTGTTTGGGACTCTCTGGGTTTCTTGGAATTGGATGATTATTTTCTTCCCCATTTTAGGGAAGTTTTCAACTATTATCTCCTCAAGTATTTTCTCATGGTCTTTCTTTTTATCTTCTTCTTCTGGGATTCCTATAATTCAAATGTTGGAGCATTTCATATTGTCCTGGAGGACACTGAGATTGTCCTCATTTCTTTTAATTCGTTTTTCTTTTTTCCTCTCTGTTCATTTATTTCTACCATTTTATCTTCTATTTCACAAATCCTATCTTCTGCCTCCGTTATTCTACTATTTGTTGCCTCCAGAGTGTTTCTGATCTCATTTATTGCATTATTCATTATATACTGACTCTTTTTTATTTCTTCTAGGTCCTTGTTAAAGCTTTCTTGCATCTTCTCAATGCTTGTCTCCAGGCTATTTATCTGTGATTCCATTTTGATTTCAAGATTTGGATCATTTTCATTATCATTATTTGGAATTCTTTATCAGGTAGATTCCCTATCTCTTCCTCTTTTGTTTGGTTTGGTGAGCATTTATCCTGTTCCTTTACCTGCTGGGTATTCCTCTGTCTCTTCATCTTGATTATATTGCTGTGTTTGGGGTGGCCTTTCTGTATTCTGGCAGTTTGTGGAGTTATCTTTATTATGGATTTCCTCACTGTGGGTGGGGTTGTATCAGTGGCTTGTCAAGGTTTCTTGGTTAGGGAAGCTTGTGTCGGAGTTCTGGTGGGTGGAGCTGGATTTCTTCTCTCTGGAGTGGAATGAAGTGTTCCAGTAATGAGTTATGAGATGTCAATGGCTTTAGAGTAACTTTGAGCTGCCTGTATATTGAAGCTCAAGGCTGTGTTCCTGTGTTGCTGGAGAATTTGCATGGTATGTCTTGCTCTGGAACTTGTTGGCCCTTGGGTGGTGCTTGGTTTCAGTGAATGTATGGAAGCGTTTGATGAGCTCCTATTGATTAATGTTCCCTGGAGTCAGGAGTTCTCTGACGTTCTCAGGATTTGGACTTAAGCCTCCTGCTTCTGGTTTTCAGTTTTATTCTTTACAGTCTTCTCAAGACTTCTCCTTCTATACTGCACCACTGATAAAACATCTCGGTTAAAGATGAAAAGTTTCTCCACATTGAGGGACACCCAGAGAGGTTCACAGAGTTACATGGAGAAGAGAAGAGGGTGGGAGGAGTTAGAGGTGACCCGAATGAGATGAGGTGGAATCAAAAGAGGAGAGAGCAAGCTAGCCAGTAATCACTTCCTTATGTGCGCTCCACAGTCTGGACCGCTCAGAGATGTTCATGTAGTTATACAGAGAAGAGGAGAGGGAGGAAGGAGACAGAGGTGGCCAGGAGGATAAAAGAGGGAAATTAAAAGGAGAGAGACAGATCCAGCCAGTAATCAGTTCCCTAAGTGTTCTCCACTGTCTGGAACACACAAAGATTCACAGAGTTGGGTAGAGAAGAGAAGGGAGAGGGAGGAGACAGGCGACCTGGTGGAGAAAAAGGAAAGTCCAAAGGAGGAGAGAGCAGTCAAGCCAATAATCTCACTCTCAAGTAAAAATGGGTACTGAAGATTGGGTTTTTGAAGGTACAAAATTGATAACAAATACCAAAAAGCAAAGATAAAAATCTAGAGAAGAGGTTGGATTTTCAAAAATACAATATTAAAGAAAAAAAGAAGAAGAGAAAAAAGAAAAAACAAAGTCACAAGAATTATTAAAAAATACATATGAAGTTTGTTTTAAAAAAAGAGTATTTGTTTTGAAAAGTAATAGTAGGTTATAAAAATGAAAATTAAAGGAGAAATAGAGGACTTAATAATTTAAAAATGTTAAAAAAAAGAAGAAAAAGAAAAGCAGAAAAAATAAACAAATAAAAAAGAATGATCATAAAAATAGTAAAGATATATCCAGGACTTTCTCTGGTGGTGTTGTGGGCAGTGTGGGGTCAGTTCATTTTCGGATAGTTCCTTGGTCCAGCTTATATTTCTCAAGATATATAAGCCCCTTCCTATGTAGTCGGTACTACCAACAGGGTTTTAATCTATTGCACCTGTCACTTCCAAGCCAGTTCCCTCTGTTTTAGCTTCTTCTGTTTTCTGGTCTCTTCAGTGTCTGATTTCTGCCCTGACACAAGGAGGGCGGTGATGGACACTTTTTTTTTAGGCTCACTTGTTCAGTTGTGCTGTGGGGAGGGAGGGACGCTGCAAACAAATAACACTGGCATGTGCTTGCAGTGTCTCAGCCACGCTGAGCCTGTTCCCGCTCACGGCACACACAGCTCAGGCTCTAGGTTACTCGGCCGGGAACCATCTGAGGCCAGCCCTGGGCTGCATGCACCTCCAGGTTTAAGCCTCTCAGGTTCAGGCACTCAAGTAGTTCTCAGAGGTGCAGACTCTTTTGGGCCTGTGTTTTGCGCCCTTCCCAGGTCTGAGTAGCTCAGGTGTTTGGTGAGTGTGGTCACTGCGACTTATCACCTCTCCCATCCCTGCTGCTCAGTTTTCTGGGTGTACAACTGGTGCATTTTCTCAGGTGGATGATGACTGTCCAGAACCCAAAGAAGTCTTAGTTAGCAAAGAAACCTGTTTGCAGTTTGGTAGTTAATGTCTCTCTGGGGCTGCTATTGCCCCCTTCTGGCTCTGGCTGCCTGTCACTGGAGGGGGATTGTCTGCAGCCGGCTAATTCTGTTTCATCCTTTGTTTTGTGAGTGGTCCTGGTGGCAACTTATGTTAGAGCTTTTCACGTGGTAGCTATCCCACAGTCAGGTTTGCTAGTCCAAGTTAGTTTGCTCTGGTTACACTTGGGCATTCGGGCCAGATCCTTAAAAAGCCATGCAGCCTGCGCCTCCCTGCACAGCCCCTGCTTGCTAGTGGCAGATGTAGGCGTCTGTGCTGCTACTCCGCTGGGGGAGTTACCGTTGGGCTCATAATCTGTGGGTTTTAATTATTTATTTATTTTTCCTCCCTTTTATGTTGTCCACTGTGCTTCCAGGGTTCACCACAGACTTGGCAGTGAGAGTGTTTCCTGGTGTTTGTAAACTTCTCTCTTTTTAGGACTCCCTTCCCGGGACAGAGCTCCCTCCCTACCTCTTTTGCCTCTTTTTTTGTCTTTTATATTTTTTCCTACCTGTTTTCAAAGACAATGAGCTGCTTTTCTAGGTGCCTGCTGTCCTCTGCTGGTAATCAGAAGTTGTTTTGTGGAATTTACTCAGCATTGAAGTGTTCTTTTGATGAACTTGTGGGGGAGAAAGTAGTCTCCCTGTCCTATTCCTCCACCATCTTAGGACCACTCCCCCCTTCGCTGCTTTTGAAACAGATTTAGAAATGATCATTTTTAAAAGCTTTGAGAGAGGCAAAATTCCTACAGGAATGTATCAAATGGGTATTTTCTCAACTTTAGTTCCTTATTTCACAGGTTCTAAAAGAAAGAGTATCATATCAAAGCAAAAATAGTATTTCTGCAATGATAGTTGTATTTTTCTTGTAACTAGTATTCCTATTTTAATCACATGCATACCTATCAGTAAGATTTAGTTTCACACTTGTTAAGACAAATGATGTGCATATCAGGACAGAGATGTATAAAATTCTATTGCTAGTTATTCTTTTTTCTCTTTAGACATATATCAAACTATAAACAGTTGTTTTCAATCATAATAATTTAAAATCTGACCTTTGCAAGGATAACTCTAAATTTCAAAATTATGATGTAAATACTTAATGTCAATTCGAGACATGTATTCTGATTAATGCACTGAAGAGTTTGGGCACACCTCCACTAACACACATGATTAATCTGGGTCCAATCAATAACCTCAGATATGCAGATGACACCCTCTTACGGCAGAAAATGAAGAAGAACTAAAGAGCCTCTTGATGAAAGTGAAAGAGGAGAGTGAAAAAGTTGGCTTAAAGCTCTACATTCAGAAAACTAAAATCATGGCATCTGGTCCCATCACTTCATGGCAAATAGATGGGAAAACAGTGGAAACAGTGGCAGACTTTATTTTGGGGGGGATCCAAAATCACTGCAGGTGGTGACTACAGCCATGAAATTAAAAGAGCTTACTCCTTGGAAGGAAAGTTATGACCAACCTAGACAGCATATTCAAAAGCAGAGACATTACTTTGCCAACAAATGTCCATCTAGTCAAGGGTATGGTCTTTTCAGTGGTCATGTATGGATGTGAGACTTGGACTATAAAGAAATCTGAGCACCGAAGAATTGATGCTTTTGAAATGTAGTGTTGGAGAAGAATTTTGATAGTCCCTTGGACTGCAAGGAGATCCAACTAGTCCATCCTAAAGGAGATCAGTCCTGAGCATTCATTGGAAGGATTGATATTGAAGCTGAAACTCCAATACTTTGCCCACCTGATGTGAAGAACTGACTCATTTGAAAAGACTCTGATGTTGGGAAAGATTAAAGGTGGGAGGAGAAGGGGATGAGAGAGGATGAGATGGTTGGATGGCATCACTGACTCAATAGACATAAGTTTGGGTGAACCCTGGGAGTTGGTTTTGGATATGGAGGCCAGGCGTGCTGCAGTCCATGGGGGTCTCAAACAGTCAGACACGACTGAGAGACTGAACTGTACTGAACTGAATTGTTGTAAATGCTTCTCTGCAACTGAACTCTACCAAGTCTACATGGTGATAGCAAGGAGCAAGCGACTTGGCATCACTGTGATCAAGGTCAGGTATATCTCCACAGGTGAACTCCTTCTCTGAAAATTCATAAAAATATGTTTGTCTTTGAAATATTATTTAAAAGTACATATGGATACAGATAAAAGTGTTGATTTGCCTTTCAATATTACTATTTAATACATTACCAACACACACAGGTAAAGTTGTCCATTCTCCATTAGCTGAATTTTATGAGAATCCTTCATCAGAAATCTGGGGTTGCAAGCATATTCCATGACCTCACTGTGTCCTTATTCTTTTTTGTGTATTTCTTTCCCTTTCCTACTGAGAAGTTTAGGAGGTGGGGCACATGATTTTACTTTCCCTACTGTAGAAATATTGTTCAAATAGTGATCACATTGTCTGTTTTATAAATGAAAGCTACAGCTAATGCAGAGATTTATATCATTAAATTTTCTTTTATTATATAATTTATTTAAACATTCTTAAACAATGAAAAAAGAATGAAAAGAAATTACACAAGACTCATGTTTCCTAATCCTACTACTCATCCTGAACTAGCATACTGAAGCTCATGTAAGCCCAGAAAACATGTTCAATAATCCAGACCGTCTAAATAAGCATGCAAACCAATTAGACAGTCTGGGTGTGTAAATTTTAGCAATATTCTTATCCCACAGAAACATTGTGAACCTTTTGAAAAAATATCATTTGAGACAAGCATTTAAACAATATAACTTTGATTCAAATGATTTAATACATATGATTGAACTGACAATAAGCTAATTGAACACTGTTTAGACACATTTGATGACACTTGAGATAAAATTCATGTTATATATATTGTCCAAGATTAATGGTGGAATTGTAGGAAAAAGGAAAACTAACGAGAAGTTCTAACAGTGTCGGTTCCTTATGCGTTTCTGTGGATACTCCACCATACATTTCAAGAAGCACCTGGAGATTAATTTCTTAAATAAGGAAAACTGAATTATCTACTACTCAATACATGTCCTTGGTGGGTATATCTCTGGTTTAAGGTGTTAGAATATAGATGCACTGGAAGTGGAGAGAAAGTTAAGAGAGGGAAATAAAGAGGTTGATATCTGAAATCCCAACTCTTGTTTCAGCAACTTTCAGGTATTTACCTTTACATGTTGGAGGTTTAGGGGACCATCCAAAGTGGTAACACTGAACTGAATCTGCTCCGACCATAATGCAGCCTTGTCTGCAGGAGAATTTCAGCACATCGCCAACCTTAAATGTGTCTTTCTTGGGATACGGGTCTAAGTATATATCTATTTTGGGAATCCTGCATTCTTTCTATAGAAAAAAATAATTTAGTAAGAATATTTAATCATTGCAAAATAGATATTTGTGTTGTGTAATATCAGGCTCTGGGTACTGCATACACAGAAGGACAGCACATTAATGTTCTTCCTTGAAAAATATTGCATATTAGGTTTTACACACCCTCTCACTCATCAGGGACTCTGAGAAATATTAAGTTATTGAGCAGCAACATATATGTCCTGATAATTCATTTGTAAAGTCAACTTGTTAATACTGGATGTAATTTTATCACTGACATTTACAAAATGTAATGGTAATTTTTTTTTGTCTCAAAATGTAAATTCTTTCAGAATTAAAATAAAGAATGCTACAATTTAAAAAAATGCTATTTTAAATAATATAATTGGGAAGGTAGAACACTGAGACACATTTGTATTTGAGTCATAGGAACATTAAAAATCACTTAATTTTATCCACAAATGTATAAATCAAATTGAAACATGATCAAATTGAAGCATCAAACAAAATGTGTAAATATGTTCAAGGTCACATAGGCTTATTTTAGGTGTCTTCATTACATATATGATATATACACATCTTACTTTACCTATAAATAATCTTAAATATTATTATATGTTTAATTATTATGATTCATTTTAAAAATGTGTAAACTTATCATTTAACATTTGTAAAATCTATAAAATTTGTGACATTGCTTTATGTATGTTAGTCACTCAGTCCTGTCTGATGCTTTGTGACCTTACGGAGTGTAGCCGGCCAGGGTCCTCTGTCCATGGAATTATCCAGGCAAGAATACTGGAATGGGTAGCCATTCCTTTCTCCAGGGGATCTTCCTAAACCAGGGATAAAACCTGGCTCTCCCACATTGCAGGCAAATTCTTTTAATCTCAGTCACCATGGATTGCTATATATTATCAAAAATTGCACTATTCTTATTTGGAATCTTCCTATTTTGGTAAGTAATTTGAAAAATTCAAAATTGGAATTTAAGAATTAGAATCTCACCAAAAAGAAAGATCATACTATCTAAAAGCCTAAACCTTATCATAAAATTATATGTAAGCTAACTAGTTTTAAAAGTAATACCACCAAAAAAAAAAAAAAAAAAGAATTCTCAATAAATTTGGTTCAGCTTTAGTTTAACTGTTAAGTTTTGTAGCTTGGCTGAGAGGTTACTCTTGATGAGAACCATTGGGATTCCTTTCCTAAAATTCTATTCCAAACTTCCACATAGCAATAATTTTATTGTTATGTGACTCTGTACATATTTTTGGCTTATCTTGTATAATATTTATATTTTAGCATATTGTATAAAATGGTGCTTTAACAACAACAGTTTGATCTCTGGTTCTTCTGCCTTTTCTAAAACCAGCCTGAACATCTGGAAGTTCACAATTCACATGCTATTGAAAATGGCTTGGGGAATTTTGAACATTATTGTACTAGCGTGTGAGATGAGCTCAATTGTCTGGTAGTTTGGGCATTCTTTGGCATTGCCTTTTTTTGGGATTGGAATGAAAACTGATCTTTTCCAGTCCTGTGGCCACTGTTGAGTTTTACAAATGTGCTGGCATATTGAGTGCAGCACTTTCACAGCATCATCTTTCAGGATTTGAAATAGCTTAACTGGAATTCCATCACCTCTACTAGTTTTGTTGAGAGTGATGCTTCCTAAGGCCTGCTTGACTTCACATTACAGGATGTCTAGCTCTAGGTGAGTCATCATACCATCGTGATTATCTTGGTCGTGAAGATCTTTTTTGTACAGTTCTTCTGTGTATTCTTGCCACCTCTTCTTAATATCTTCTGCTTCTGTTAGGCCCATACCATTTCTGTCCTTTATTGAGCCCATCTTTGCATGAAATGTTCCCTTGGTATCTCTAATTTTCTTGAAGAGATCTCTAGTCTTTCCCATTCTGTTGTTTTCCTCTATTTCTTTGCATTGATCACTGAGAAAGGCTTTCTTATCTCTCCATGCTATTCTTTGGAATTCTGCATTCAGATGCTTATATCTTTCCTTTTCTCCTTTGCTTTTTGCCGCTCTTCTTTTCACAGCTATTTGTAAGGCTTCCCCAGACAGCCATTTTGCTTTTTTTGCATATTTTTTTCTTGGAATGATCTTGATTTCCATCTCTTGTACAATGTCATGAACCTCCGTCCACAGTTCATCAGGCACTCTATCAGATCTAGCCCCTTAAATCTATTTCTCACTTCCACTGTATAGTCATAAAGGATTTGATTTAGGTCATAACTGAATGGTCTAGAGGTTTTATTCACTTTCTTCAATTTCTATGTCAATTAAAAATTATTTAAAAACAAATTATTTTAAAGATTTGCTAAAACTTTTTATATGAAAGTTGATTATGAACCAAATCTGTAAATTAACTCTCATCTTTACACAGAATGACAATAAATGCAGAAAAATGATAGAACTGATCTTTAAAAATCACCATTTTCTAGACAACAGTGAAATAACAGTTTACAGCCTCGGGTCACAAATAGATTCTACAACAATAGTTGAAAAATTTGGAGAAATATTATCTGCAAAAATGTTAACATTTACAGCAAAGATAACTTGTCAACTGTAACAATTTCATTTAAGGGTGAGAAAACCAGCTGTTACCAGCAATTCAGATTTAAATAAATTAGCACCAATGGTGATTGCCACACTTCGTAGACTAAGAAGGTCACTTGACTTGCAGTACAAAGTAATGAGATATCACCTTAAATATTTTAGCCTATCTCTTTTTTAATAATAAAATTGTAATGACATTTATAAGTTTAAAATGTTTATAGTTAACTGATTTAAGCTTAATATCCTGTTTAAAAAAATATATATATATATATTTAACCAACTAGCTGATATAAGTCCAGAGAAACAGTTTGGAGACCTGTCAGGATCCTTGATTACTTTCAGAAAATCTTTGGGGAAAAAAAAATATATATATATATATGTATATATATATATATCATCTTTCAGACTGGTGGTGAACGTTTCTAAAATGCTCTGTACCAGCAAAATCAGGAAATCGTTACTAGACCTGGAGTTCATTACCGAATCGATCTCTAAAACTCATGTCGTGTCACTTTGCATATTTTTTTTTATTTTAGAAGATATTTTGTGGTTCAAAGTTGATGTACATTAAGACAGAAAAATTCAAGAATTCATGTAAGTAAAAAGAAGTTAAACACATTTGACATTTATTATCTGTGAATTAAACTCTAGCATACTACATATTTTCTTGCATTTTTTAGCCAATATTCATCTATAGAAAGTTATTCAGTGTTTAAAGCAGAGTGTCTTATGGGTATGTGTTTATATTTAATGTTGAATTTTTTAACCACTTATATGCCATGTTAGAGTAGTTATGCAATGTGATTCTCATTGTTCTTTATTTGAATTATTATGTGTACTTTGATAAGCATCTTATAAAATATTATGAGATCCAACCAGTCCAGCCTAAAGGAAATCTGTCCTGAATGTTCACTGGGAGGACTGATGCTGAAGCTGAAACTCCAATATACTGGCCACCTGATGTGAAGAGCTGACTCATTTGAAAAGGCTCTGATGCTGGGAAAGATTGAAGGAGGGAGAAGGGGACGGCAGAGGATGAGATGGCTGGATGGCATCACTGACTCAATGGACATGAGTTTGAGTAAGCTCCGGGAGTTGCTGATGGACAAGGAGGCCTGGAGTGCTGCAGTACATTGGGTTGCAAAGAGTCGGACACAACTGAGTAACTGAACTGAACTGAAAATATTAGGTGTTTCATCATTTTTGGTTTATTTATCTATTGATAGATGAGCAAAAGTAAGATAAACTACTGATGTTTAATTACTGACAAATATGACACAGTTTGCTTCTATATGTTTGTTAAGTGATATTATCAATATTTTGAATGTTTTCCATTTCTTTCCACACCTTTTTTCCCATGTATGCTAAAACAGAGTTTCAGAAACCCTCAGAAGTAACAGAGAAATCTTTTATAAAGTTAGGAAACTGATGGATGGGAGGAGGCATGGAAGTGATTGAATCTAATTTCTTGCTGTAAATGTTTCATGAACAGGACACATAACATTTTGATATTCCAAGTTTAATGAGGTACTTTTAAGAAGTGATTCATTGGTCTCCCATCATTTCTCAGTTACATTGTCCCCATAATAGTTAACACAAATCTGATTTATGATTCAAGATGAGTTTAAAAATACTTGATAAAATAAACAGAATTGAATGAATAAGGAGAAATCTGAATACATGTACATATTTCAGATTTACAACCACATTTAGTCAATGCTTTATCCATATCGAGGATATACCACCTTTCCTTCCTGACAAGTTGTTTGAAATGTATGTTTTGGTGTTACTAGACGATAACCATGTTGGCACATAAATACAATATTATCCTCTGTTTTAGAGTAAAGATTTGTATCGTGTTTCCATCTTAACTGTATGTGATCTTTTTTCATTGTTTCTTCTGAAATTACACATGCCTCTAAAGTTAAAAAAAATAAACATGAACCTTTGAATAATACGCAAATATTTTCTTCAGAATTTCAGGATTTCAAGAACTTTGGTCCATAAATTCTTCTAAATCTTTCCAAACCAGTATATTGAAAATAAACAATGTAAGTATCATCATATTAACAAAATTAATGTTATAAGAATGAGATACTTTGTTTAGTGTAACCATTAAATGTTATAATGAAAGATTCATAATGTCAGTTATCATATGGTTTTCATAAAAGAGCCATTGTTACTCGAACATGAAATTTTCTAACTTTCTTTCTGTATACAGATATTAATACTTGGTGGTCAAGCATGCAACAGAATGGTTGTTATTTAATCCATAAAAACCATATTATAAACAATTAAACATCATGCTGAGTATAAGGATTATCCCAGGATCCAAGAGAAGTTTAAAGCATTTACCTAAGCATTTTGGTGGTTCTGCCCACGACTGAGGTCAGGGGCAGAAGCTGGGAGGACCCCATGCCCAAAGGGCGGCAGCCAAGAGGAGTTACCCCACATCCGAGGTCAGGGGCAGCAGCCAAGAGTGTCAGGCTACAACGGCGCAGGAATGGCCGAGAGGAGCTACCCCGCATCCGAGGCCAGGGGCAGTGGCTTGGAGGAGCTACCCTGCACCCAAGAAGCGGTGGTTGCATGGGCACAGGAAGGCCTAGAGGAGCTATCCCACACTGAAAGTCAGGAAGGGCAGCAGTGAGGAGATACCCCTCATCCAAGGTAAGGAGCAGAGGCTGCGCTTTGCTGGAGCAGCCATGAAGAGATACCCCAAGCCCAAGGTAAGAGAAACCCAAGTAAGATGGTAAGTGTTGCAAGAGGGCATCAGAGGGCAGACACACTGAAACCATACTCACAGAAAACTAGTCAGTCTAATCACACTAGGACCAAAGCCTTGTCTAACTCAATGAAACTAAGCCATGCCCATGGAGCAACCTAAGACAGGTGGGTCACTGTGGAGAGGTCTGAAAGAATGTGGTCCACTGGAGAAGGGAGTGGCAAACTACTTCAGTATTCTTGCCTTGAGAACCCCATGAACAGTATGAAAAGGCAAAATGATAGGATACTGAAAGAGGAACTTCCCAGGTCAGTAGATGCCCAATATGCTATTGGAAATCAGAAGAGAAATAACTCCAGAAAGAATGAAGGGATGGAGCCAAAGAAAAACAATACCCAGTTGTGAATGTGACTGGTGATAGAAGCAAGGTCCGATGCTATAAAGAGCAATATTGCATAGGAACCTGGAATGTCAGGTCTATGAATCAAGGCAAATTGGAGGTGGTCAAACAAGAGATGGCAAGGGTGAACGCTGACATTCTAGGAATCAGCAAACTAAAATGGACTGGAATGGGTGAATTTAACTCAGATGACCAGTATATCTACTATTGCAGGCAGGAATCGCTCAGAAGAAATGGAGTAGCCATTATGGTCAACAAAAGAGTCCAAAATGCAGTACTTGGATGCAGTCTCAAAAACGACAGAATGATCTCTGTTCATTTCCAAGGCAAACCATTCAATATCATGGTAATCCAAGTCTATGCCCCAACCAGTAAAGCTGAAGAAGCTGAAGTTGAACAGTTCTATGAAGACCTACAAGACCTTTTAGAACTAACACCCCCAAAAGATGTCCTTTTCATTATAGGGGACTGGAATGCAAAAGTAGGAAGGCAAGAAACACCTGGAGTAACAGGCAAATTTGGCCTTGGAATGCGGAAAGAAGCAGGGCAAAGACTAAAGAGTTTTGCCAAGAAAATGCACTGGTCATCGCAAACACCCTCTTCCAACAACACAAGAGAAGACTCTACACATGGACATCACCAGATGGTCAACACTGAAATCAGAATGATTATATTCTTTGCAGCCAAAGATGGAGAAGCTCTATACAGTCAACAAAAACAAGACCAGGAGCCTACTGTGGCTCAGATCATGAACTCCTTATTACCAAATTCAGACTCAAATTGAGGAAAGTAGGGAAAACCACTAGACCATTCAGGTATGACCTAAATCAAATCCCTTATGATTATACAGTGGAAGTGAGAAATAGATTTAAGGGTCTAGATCTGATAGATAGAGTGCCTGATGAACTATGGAATGAGGTTCGTGACATTGTACAGGAGACAGGGATCAAGACCATCCCCATGGAAAAGAAATGCAAAAAAGCAAAACAGCTGCTGGGGAGGCCTTACAAATACCTGTGAAAAGAAGAGAAGCAAAAAGCAAAGGAGAAAACGAAAGATATAAGCATCTGAATGCAGAGTTCCAAAGAATAAGAGAAGAGATAAGAAAGCCTTCTTCAGCAATCAATGCAAAGAAATAGAGGAAAACAACAGAATGGGAAAGACTAGAGATCTCTTCAAGAAAATTAGAGATACCAAGGGAACATTTCATGCAAAGATGCGCTCGATAAAGGACAGAAATGGTGTGGACTTAATGAAGCAGAAGATATTAAGAGGTGGCAAGAATACACAGAAGAACTCTACAAAAAAGATCTTCACAACCAAGATAATCATGATGGTGTGATCACTCATCTAGAGCCAGACATCCTGGAATGTGAAGGCAAGTGGGCCTTAGAAAGATCACTATGAACAAAGCTAGTGGAGGTGATTGAATTCCAGTTGAGCTATTTCAAATCCTGAAAGATGATGCTGTGAAAGTGCTGCATTCAATATGCCAGCAAATTTCAAAAACTCAACAGTGGCCACAGGACTGGAAAAGATCTGCTTTCATTCCAATCCCAGAGAAAGGCAATGCCAAAGAACACTCAAACTACCACACAATTGCACTCATCTCACATGCTAGTAAAGTAATGCTCAAAATTCTCAGCAATACATGAACCGTGAACTCCCTGATTTTCAAGCTGGTTTTAGAAAAGGCAGAGGAACCAGAGATCAAATTACCAACATCGGCTGGATCATAGAAAAAGCAAGAGAGTTCCAGAAAAACATCTATTTCTGCTTTATTGACTATGCCAAAGCCTTTGACTATGTGGATCACAATAAACTGTGGAAAATTCTGAAAGAGATGGCAATACCAGACCATCTGACCTGCCTCTTGAGAAATCTGTATGCAGGTTAGGAAGCAACAGTTAGAACTGTACATGGAACAACAGACTGGTTCCAAATAGAAAAAGGAGTACATCGAGGCTGTATATGGTCACCCTGCTTATTTAACTTATATGCAGAGTACATCATGAGAAATGCTGGACCGAATGAAACACAAGCTGGAATCAGTATTGCCAGGAGAAATATCAATAACCTCAGATATGCAGATGACACCACCCTTATGGCAGAAAGTGAAGAGGAACTAAAAAGCTTCTTGATGAAACTGAAAGAGGAGAGTGAAAAAGTTGGCTTAAAGCTCAACATTCAGAAAATGAAGATCATGGCATCTGGTCCTATCACTTCATGGGAAATAGATGGGGAAACAGTAGAAACAGTGTCAGATTTTATTTTGGGGGGCTCCAGAATTACCGCAGATGGTGACTGCAGCCATGAAATTAAAAGACGCTTACTCCTTGGAAGAAAAGTTATGACCAGCCTAGATAGCATATTCAAAAGCAGAGATATTACTTTGCCGACTAAGGTCTGCTAGTCAAGGCTATGGTTTTTCCATTGGTCATGTATGGATGTGAGAGCTGGACTGTGAAGAAGGCTGAACGCCAAGGAATTGATGAGTTTGAACTGTGGTGTTGGAGAAGGCTCTTGAGAGTCCCTTGGACTGCAAGGAGATCCAACCAGTCCATTCTGAAGGAGATCAGCTCTGGTGTTCTTTGAAAGGAATGATGCTAAAGCTGAAGCTCCAGTACTCTGGCCACCTCATGCGAAGAGTTGACTCATTGGAAAAGACTCTGATGCTGGGAAAGATTGGGGGCAGGAGGAGAAGGGGTTGACAGAGGATGAGATGGTTGGATGGCATCATTGACCCAATGGGTCTGAGTTTGAGCAAATTCCTAGAGATAGTGAGATACAAGAAAGCCTGGTGAGGTGCCGTCCAAGGGGTTGCAAATAGTGGGACACAAGTGACTGAACAACAAAATGAAGATTATTCCACCAAATGGCACTGTTCAGTTTCTAAAGAAGGGTTTGTTTGTTTGTTTGTTTGTTTTAATTATTTTGTGGGCAAGGTAGGAAGGGGCCTTGAAGATTTTGAGACTCTTTTTGCTTTAATATACATTTCAAAAGATGATGTGGGAAATAGGCAATCTCACGATGTTAAACATTTTGTATATTTTTTTCCAGAGCTGAGACTGAAATAAGAAATGGGGCATGGATAGACTTATATATGTATGAATTAAATATTCCGCAGAGTAGAAAGAATGTAACCAAATCCTGGCAGGAGAAAGAAGAGATGAAAGGAATATAAACACTGACCACTGAGAAGTAGGTGAGTGTTCAAACATCCCACTTAAAACTGGCTGTAAGATGTCAAATAGTTGAGTATAATGAAAACAGGAATGGTGTTCTATGAAATGTACTATACAGGTTTAGACCTATAGAAAAGGCACAAAACTTTCTCAGATAACAAAGTAAATGTAAAAGCACAAAAGGAGAGGAGTGTATATATTTCAACATAATATGCTATGGCAAAGTTTCCACCAAACATGAGTCATATCTATAAGCATGCACAGTGTGAAACTGTCTATTAAAGAAAGGGTCCTTCAATAGGCTTACCCTTATTCTGTCCGTATACAAGGAGCACACCTAATCAGAGTGACCTAGGAAACTAAACTTGATTTATGCACTGCAATTGGCCAGGCTTAGAGGAGAAAGAGACAGGGAGAGACATGGAGAGTGAGACAGAGTATTATGAGGTTAGAATTTAGATTTAACAAGAATTTTGGGGCTCCAAAATCACTGCAGATGGTGATTGCAGCCATGAAATTAAAAGACACTTACTCCTTGGAAAGAGGGTTATGACCAACCTAGATAGCATACTGAAGAGCAGAGACATTACTTTGCCAACAAAGGTCCATCTAGTCAAGGCTATGGTTTTTCCTGTGGTCATGTATGGATGTGAGAGTTGGACTGTGAAGAAAGCTGACCACCGAAGAATAGATGCTTTTGAACTGTGGTGTTGAAGAAGACTCCTAAGAGTCCCTTGGACTGCAAGGACATCCAATCAGTCCATTCTAAAGGAGATCAGTCCTGGGTGTTCATTGGAAGAACTGATGCTGAAGCTGAAACTCCAATAGTTTGGCCACCTCATGCGAAGAGTTGACTCATTGGAAAAGACCCTGATGCTGGGAGGGATTGAGGGCAGGAGGAGAAGGGGAGGACAGAGGATGAGATGGCTGGATGGCATCACCGACTCGATGGACATGAGTTTGAGTGAACTCCGGGAGTTGGTGATGAACAGGGAGGCCTAGCGTGCTGTGATTCATGAGGTCTCAAAGAGTCGGACACGAATGAGCAGCTGAACTGTACTGAGCTGAAAGGAACAAACGGCTCAGCAGGTAAAGAATCCGCCTGCTATGAAGGAGACACAGGAGATGCAGGTTGAATCCCTGGCTCGGGAAGATCCCTTGGAGGAGGGCATGGCAATCCACTGCAGTACTCTTGCCTGAAGAATTCCATGGACAGAGGAGCCTGGTGGGTTACTGTCCATGAGGTTGCAAGGACTCTGAGAGGACTGAACAAAAATTTCATGACCAAGAACACAGAGGAACAAAGGACACTGCACAATGCAAAAAGCCCAAATCACAATAAAAACTTACCAGGTTGGGAAACTTGCACTAGATCCAGAAACACAAGGTTCTACGGCTCCTGGATGTATCTTCAGCTTCCAACCACCCCTCTGTTGTTGGAGATATGGTTTTGCAGTTAGTTCTGGGTCTAGAGAAGAAGAGGAACAGGCTAGCAGGAATCTAACAGGATTTTCCCTCAGGATCACCAGATCTCCACGTGGAGATCTCTCACCAGATCTCTGTCTCTAACTACTGTGGGCAACTGCCTCACTGGTAGAGCTGGAGAAATCTTCTTGTTTCTGATTTCCCACTCCAACCTATGGGCAAAACTCAGGGAAAACCTGCAAACCAAAGGAGGCTGAAACATACTTTACAAGTGCTAATCTCTAAGAGGGCATAGAAGTGTGTAGAAGGTGGATGTGGTGCTTGGCAACACCAGTAAATAATCAGTGTAGTTCACCATTGTCCACCACAATAACAACAATGATGCTTCTACATAACAATATTAAATCTGTCTCCTAAAATGACAATTCCTTTGTTCTCTTTCTATAGACTGAAGTTAAAACTTCCAAGAGTCACCTTATTTATATTTGGTGGCATTATTATCTTTTTAATTTAGTCACAATGCCACACAGGTGTCTTGTATTTTGAAAAAGGGAATGATTTTTCTTTAAAACCAGAAGAGCAAAGAGGAAAATGTAGTTAAAAATTTACAAGTATATTTATAAGAATCAAACTAGAAAGCACAATGAAGCAATCCTCAAAGCAGACTCAAAAGCAGACTCTGTTGAAATTATAAATTTGTTTTTATACAGCTGATAATATATCTGCCTTGTCTTCAGCCAGCAATGAAAAAGTCCATGTCCCTTACTTTGTGGGGTTAACCTAAACTTCATTTCCAAGTGGTCAGAATCTAGAGGGATCTCACACTTAATCAGTTCCTGCTGTCTTCTATTAACCTTAATAGGAACATGGAAAAGTGCAAAGGAGAAGCCTCAGAGAATATCCTCATCCAAATATAGTTTCCTGTCCACATCATGTAGCAATAGACAATGACCGCTTGGTGGCTGAGTTCAATGTCCCCAGCCTGTGTTCATATCGATTTGTGCCTGACAGTTCAATGACATAAGAGGCTTAAGATAACAAATAGTTACTTTCCACTTCCAGGAAAGGGAAATATCCATTTTTCTGGTGAAAAGACCTTATACTATGACCTAAGGCTTGCACTTTGGCAGAATAAGAAATTGTAAGCCTGGAAAAGAATATTATTAGTGATTGTACATCTTAACAAATGCAGACAAAATTATAATCAACACAACCTAACAGTAATACTTGGTTGAAAAAGAAATACAAGAAATCAGGTTCTTGCAAAGACAAATAGAAAATGTTTTTGTTCAATCAATTTATAGCCATTGATACGATACAGTGCCAATATGTTACCATCCCAACAATCTTGTAACAATGTTAGGGTTTGTGATGTTGTGATTTTCAATTAAAAAATATATATATAGTTTGTCTTTGTCCCTGTTTTGGGAACAGCACTCTAGAAACTCTTGGCATTTCCTATATGTCTTTTGTTATTTTAATACAGTGTCTTTTAGAAATCTTCTAGTGATGGAGGCTTAGTTGCCCAGGGAACCAACCATATGACTAGATGGTTGAAACAAAGATCCTACCCTCCTGATGTCCAACGAAGGACAAGGGACTGGAGGTTTCATCAATTAGTAATGGTGAATAAATGAATAACTTATGCCCATGTAGTGATGTGCTGGTTTGGGAACCTCCAGGACTCATAGCTTAGAGGAACTGGGAGTGTGGAGCCCTGGAAGAGCATGGAAGTTCTGCACTTAGTAGGTTCCTGCTGTCTTCTATTAACTTCTAACACACCTTGCCCTGGGCCTCCCTTCCATCTGGCTGGTCATGAGTTAATCTATTTAGTTTCTTTTGAGTTCCAGGGGCCACACTAGCAAGTAACTGAACCTGAAGACAAAGTTGTAGCTACATCCAGTCTTAGTGATTAGACCAGAAGTGCAGGGTCACATGGATTTGTGATAGGCTTCTGAAGTGCAGAGGGTGGCATATTTGTGGGAATGAGCCTTTAAACTCTGGCATCTGAAGCTGTTCCAGGTAGATGATATTAGTATGTACTAAACTATAGGATATCCAACTTGTGTTGGAGAATTGCTTTGAGGTATGGAGAAAAAAATACACATCACAATAGAAAAGATCACCAAACTACTTGAATAGTGTATTTCAGTTGGGATAACAAATAGACTTGTCCTCAGTGGGAATAAACTTACAGCTAAATGTGGTAACTGAAAATATTCAATTTCACAAAGTGAACTTTGCACAGTTTCAATTAAGCTTCTTGTCTTCCCTCCCACTGTGTCCTTCACATGTGGTGGTGGTTGTTGGTCAGTCACTCAGTCATGTCTGACTCTTTGCAACCCCAGGGACTGCAGGATACCAGGCTTCCCTGTCCTTCCTAAGTACCATTTACTAACTTGACACCTGTCTAGGTTTGTTGTAACCCTCTTTAAAAGAACAAGCATGCTTTAATTTCATGTCTCACAGTCATTGAGACAGTGTACTGAAAGCAGAGACATCAGATTCCTGACAAAGGCCCATTCAGTCAAAGCTATGGTTTTTCCAGTAGTCATGTATGGATCTGAGAGTTGCACCATAAAGAAAGCTGAGCACTGAGGAAATGATGCTTTTGAATTGCAGTGCTGGAGAAGACTCTTGAGAGTCTTTGAAGTATAAGATCAAACCAGTCAATTGTAAAGGAAATCCATCCTGAATATTCATTGGAAGGAGTGATGCTGAAGCTGAAGCTCCAATACTCTGGCCACATAATGCAAAGTGCTGACTCATTGGAAAAGATCCTGATGCTGAGAAAAATTGAAGGTAAAAGAAGGGGGCGGCAGAGGATGAGATGGGTTAGATAGCATCATAGACTGAATGGACATGAAAGACTTCAGGTGACAGTAGAGGACAGAGGAGCCTGGCATGCCACAGTCCATGGGGTCAGAGTCAGACACTGGGTAGTGATTGATCAACAGCAACCTGATCTGATCAAGGTCAGATTGACACCTGACCTTGTATGAGTAACTGAACTGTGCCACTTCTTAAAGCTTTAGGGGAGAACTTCCTGCTTATTTTCTTTAAAAAAAATATTTATTTGTTTTAAGTGATTGATGATTGCATTACAGTATTGGTTTGAATCTGTCATACATCAACATTAACTAACCATAGTTGTACATATATCCCCTCCCTCGTGAATCTCCTTCCCACCTCTCACCCATTCCCACCACATCTAGGTTATCACAGAGCCCTGGTTTGTGTTCCCTGAGTCATACAGCAAATTCCTGTTGGTATCTGTTTACATATGTTAGTGTATATGCATCCATGCTGCTCTCTCCATTCATCACCCTCTCCCTCTTCTCCCCCACCCTTGTCCATAAGCCTGCTCTCTATGTCTGTATCTCCATTGCTGCTCTGTGAACTGGTTTATCAGTACCATGCTTATAAGGACATTAATATACAATATAGGTTTTTCTCTTTCTGACTTACTTCGCTCTGGATAATAGACTCTAGGTTCTTCCACCTCATCAGAACTGACTCAAATGCACTCCTTTTTTCTATGTAGTATTCCATTGTATATATGCACCATCGTTTCTTTGTCTATTAAACCGTCGATGGATTTCTAGGTTGTTTGCATGCATTGTCTATCGTATATAGTGCTACAATGAACACTGGGGCACAGTTGTCTTTTTTAGTTTTGATTTCTTCAGGGTATACGCCTAGTAGAGGTATTGCTAGGTCATAGGGTGGTTTTATTCCTACTTTTATTTTAAGGAATGTCTATTCTATCTTCCATAGTGGCTGTGTCAATTTACATTCCCACCAGAAGTGCAGAAATGTTCCCTTTCTCCAGACCCTCTTCAACACTTCTTTATGAATTTTTTGATTATGGCCATTTGGTCTGGTGTGAGGTGATAGCTCATAGTAGATTTGATTAACATATCTCTAATAATGAGTGATGTTCATGGGTTTATTGATGCTTCTGAACTGTGGTGTTGGAGAAGACTTTTGAGAGTAACATGGACTACAAGGAGATCCAACCAGTCCATTCTAAAGGAGATCAGTCCTGGGTGTTCTTTGGAAGGAATGATGTTAAAGCTGAAACTCTAGTACTTTGGCCACCTCATGCGAAGAGTTGACTCATTGGAAAAGTCTCTGATGCTGGGAGGGATTGGGGGCAGGAGGAAAAGGAGATGACAGAGGATGAGATGGCTGGATGGCATCACCGACTCGATGGACATCAGTTTGAGTGAACTCTGGGAGTTGGTGATGGACAGGGAGGCCTGGCGTGCTGCAATTCATGGGGTCGCAAAGAGTCGCACACGACTGAGTGACTAAACTGAACTGAACTGAGGTCTTCTTTGGGGAAATGTCTGTTTAGGTCTTTTGCCCACTTTCTGATGGGCTTGTTTGTTTTTCTGGTATTGAGTTGTATGAGCTGCTTGCATATTTTAGAAATTAATAATTCAGCAATTGTTTCCTTTGCTATTATTTTGTTCCATCCTGAGGGTTGTCTTTTCACTTTGTTTATAGATTCCTTTGCTGTGAAAAATCTTATAAGTTTAACTAGGTCCCACTTGGTTTTATTTCCATTATTTTAGGAGGTGAGTGATGAAAGATCATGCTGTGATTTATGTCATACAGTATTCTGTTTATGTGTTCTTCTAAGAGTTTTATAGTGCCTGGTCTTAAATTGAAAACATTTAGTTTTTATCCATTTTGTGTTTATCTTTGTGTATAGTGTTATGAAGTGTTCTAATTTCATTCTTCTGCACATTGTTGTCCAGTTCTTCCAGCATCAGTTATTGGAGAACTATTATTTTCCCCATTGTACATTCTTGCCTCCTTTTTCAGAGATAAGGTGCCCATGGATGCAGGGGTTTATCTCTCGGCTCTCTATCTTGTTCCATTGGTCTATCCTTCTGTTTTTGTGCCAGTGCCATGCTCTTTGGATGACTATAGCTTTGTACTATAGTCTGAAATTACATAAGTTGATTCCTCTAGCTCTATTCTTCATTCTTTTTTTAAAATTTATTTATTTTAATTGGAGGCTAATTACTTTACAATACTGTAGTGGTTTTTGTTATACACTGTCATGAATGAGCCATGGGTTTACATGTGTTCCCCATCCTGAACTCCCGTGACTTCTCCCTCCCCATCCCATCCTTCTGTGTCATCCCAGTGCACCAGCCCTGAACACCCTGTCTCATGCATCAAACCTGGACTGATGATCTGTTTCACCTATGATAATATACATGTTTCAATATATTCTCTTAAATTATCCCACCCTCACCTCCTCCCACATAGTCCAAAAGACTGTTCTATACATCTGTCTCTTTTGCTGTCTTGCATATGGGATTATCATTATGATGTTTCTAATTCCATATATATGGGTTAGTATACTGTATTGGTGTTTTTTTTTCTGACTTACTTCACTCTGTATAATAGGCTCCAGTTTCATCCACCTCATTAGAAATGATTCAAATGCATTCTTTTTAATAGCTGAGTAATATTCCATTGTGCATATGTACCACAACTTTCTCATCCATTCATCTGCCGATGGACATCTAGGTTGCTTCCATGACCTGGCTATTATAAACAGCGCTGTGATGAACATTGGGGTACACATGTCTCTTTTAATTCTGGTTTCCTCAGTGTGTATGCCCAGCAGTGGGATTGCTGGGTCATATGGCAGATCTATCTTCAATTTTTTTTTAAGGAATCTCCACACTGTTCTCCACAGTGGCTGTACTAGTTTGCATTTACACCAACAATGTAAGATGGTTCCCTTTTCTCCACACCCTCTCCAGCATTTATTGCTTGTGGACTTTCAGATAGCAGCCATTCAGACAGCTGTGAGATGGTACTTCATTGTAGTTTTATTTGCATTTCTCTATAATGTCTATTCTTTCTTAAAATTACTTTGGCTTTTGGGGGTCTTCTGTGTCTCCATATAAATTGTGAAATTTGGGTATACCTGTGGCGGATTCATGTTGATGTATGGCAAAACTAATATAATATTGTAAAGTAATTAACCTCCAATTAAAATAAATTTATATTAAAAATTTTTTTAATTAAAAATGATAATAGTAAAAATATATCTAGGAATTTCTCTGGAGCTGTTGTAGACAGTATGGGGCCAATTCATTTTCAGATAGTTCCTTGATGTGGCTTATACTTCTCAAGATCTATAGGCACCTTCATATCTAGTCGGTGCTGACTACAGGGTTTTAAACTGTTGCACCTGTCACTTCCAAAGTGGGTCCGTCTGTTTATTTTAGCTTTTTCTCTTTACTGGTCTTTTCAGCATCTAATTTCTGCCCTGACACAAGGGGGCGATGGTGGTCACTTTTTCAGGCTCACTTGTTCAGTCGTGCTGTTGGGAGAGAGCAATACTGCATAAAAATATCACTGGCGTGTATGGGAAGTGCTCACAGTGTTTCAGCCGCCCTGGGTTTGCCCCTGCTCACTGCATGTGTGCTTTCATTCTACATTTCTCAGGCTCTATGTTGCTCTGCTGGGAACTATCTGAGTCGGGCCCTGGGTTGCATACACTTCCAAGATCTAAGTTGCTCAGGTTCAGGTTCTTGGGTACTCCACAAATGCGCAGACTTGGTTGGGCCTGCATTTGGTGCCCTTCCCAGGTCCGAGCAGCTCAGGTGACCAGGTCCTTGGTGAGAGCAGTCAAAGCCAGGTAAGGAAGTGCGTCTTATCACCTCTCCCGTCCCAGCCGCTCAGTTTTCTGAGTGTACAATGGATGCGCCTTCTCAGGTGTGCCGGGTGTCTCTTCTGGGGAGCTGCCTCTCTGGCTGCAACCCTCCCGGCAGATGTCGACCATCCAGAATCCCAAGTAGTCTTGGTTATTAACAAAGCCTGCTTGCAGTTTGGTAGATGATGCCTCTCTGGGACCACCATTGCCCCCTTCTGGCTCTGGCTGACCCCCACCCCCTGCCTGCCTGTCTCTGGCGGGGGATGGGCCGGTGTGCTAGCTCTGCTTAGTTCTTTGTTCTGTGAGTGGGCCTGGCAGAGTCTTAAATTAGGGCTTTTCATGGGATAGTCTCTCTCTCTCTCTCTTTTTCTGTCTCTCTCTGGCTATCTCACAGTCTGGGTTGCTCTCTCTCTCTCACCTTAGTTCCCTGATGCCCTCAAGGCATCAGGCCCAGGCCTTACCCTAAGCAATGCAGCCGGTACCTCCCTGTCCAGCCCCTGCTTGCTAATGGCAGATGTGAGCCTCTGGGCTGCTTCTCTGCTGGGAGTTGTCATTGGCACCTAATCTGTGGGTTTTAATTAATTATTTATTTATTTATCCTCCAGGTTATGTTGCCCTCTGAGGTTACAAGACTCTCTGCAGACCTGCGGTGACAGTGTTTCCTGGTGTTTGGAAACTTCTTTCTTTTTAAAACTCCCTTCCTGGGACAGATTTCAGTCCCCACCTCTTTTGTCTCTCTTTTTATCTTTTATATTTTCTCCTACCTCCTTTTGAAGACAATATGTTGCCTTTCTGGGTGCCTGATGTCCTCTGCCAGCATTCAGAAATTGTTTTGTGGAATTTGCTCAGTGTTCAAATGTTCTCTCAATGAATTTGTGGGGGAGAAAAAGTGGTCTCCCCATCCTATTCCTCTGCCATCTGAGGACTGCCTCCCTTCACTTCTTTTTCATTTATTTCTGCTCTTATCCTTATAATTTATTTCTATTTACTATTTTTGGCTTTTTGTTGTTGTTGCTGTTGTTCTTTTATCAGCTGATTTAGGTGTAGAGTTAGGTTCTCTATTTTATAATTTTCTTGTATCTTCAAGTAGGATTGTACTGTTATACACTTCCCTCTACGAACTGCTTTGCTGCATCCCATAGGATTTGGGTCATTGTGTTTTTGTTGTCATTTCTTTCTATGAATCTTTTGATTTCTCTTCTGATCTCTTCAGTAACCTCTTTATTATTTAGAAATGTATTGCTTATTATCCTTGTTTTTGTGTTTTTTTTTTTGCGGTTCTTTCCCTGTAATTGATATCTAGTCTCACAGCATTGTGGTCAGAGAAGTTGCTTGGCACGATTTCAATTTCCTGAAATTTACTGAGGCACGATTTGTGGGCCAAGCTCTGGTCTATCATGGAGAATGAATGTTCCATGTGCACTTGAGAAGAAAGTGTATTCTGAATTTTTGGATGGAACATTCGGAAGATATCAATAATCCACATGGCTTAATGTTTCATTTAAGGTTTGTGTTTTCTTATTGATTTTCTGTTTCTCATGCTCTGTCCATTGGTATAAGCAGGGTGTTAAAGCCACTACTATTATTTTGCTATTCTTGAGCTCCATTTTTATATCTCTTAGTATTTGCCTCATGCAAGGAGGTGCTTCTATGTTGGATACACAGATATTTACAGTTGTTATGTATTCTTTTCAGATTGATCCCTTGATCATTATGTAGAGTCCTTTTTTATCTCTTGCAATATTCTTTACTTTAAAGTCTATTATATCTGAAATGAGAATTGCCACTGTAGCCTCTTTTGATTTCCATTTGCATGGGTATCATTTTCCATCCTTTTGCTTTCAATCTGTATGTGTCTCTAGGTCTGAAATGGGTCTCTTGTAGGCAGCAAATATATGGGTCTTGTTTTTTTATCCATTCATCCAGTCTATATCTTTTGGTTGGAAAATTTAATTCACTTACATTTAAAGCAATTATTGATATATATGTTTCTATTGATATTTTCTTACTTGTTTTTGTAGGTCTTTCCTTTCTCTTTTGTTTATGACTTATATAAAATAAGTCCCTTTAGTATTTGTTGTAATGTTGGATTGGTGGTCCTAAATTCTCTTAAATTTTGCTTTTCTGTAAAGCTTTGACTTCTCCATCAATTTTGAATGAGATGCTTACTAGATAGAGTAGACTTGATGGTATATATATATTTTTTTCCTTTCAGTATTTTAAATATATCCTGACATTACCTTCTGGCTTGCAGAGTTTCTGCTGGCTTGCAGAAAGATCTGCTGTTACTTGTATGGGCTTTCCATTGTATGTTACTTGTTTCTTTTCCCTTGATGCTTTTAATATTGTGTTTTATACTTAGTGCTTTTAATCTTTGTGTTTAACATCTGTTAGCTTGATTAGTATGTGTCTCAACATCTTTCTTCTGGGGTTTATCCTGTATTAGACTCTGTGCTTCTTGGACTTGATTGACTATTTCCTTTCCCATGTTGAGGAAGTTTTCAACTATCATCTCCTCAAAAATGTTCTCAGTGCCTTTCTTTTTCTGTTCTTCTTCTGAGACCCCTATATCTCAAACATTGATGAGTTTAATACTGTCATCGGTTTCTTCTCATTCTTTTTCCTTTACTTTTCTCTTCAGCAGTTATTTTTCCCATTCTGTCCTCTAGCTCACTTATCTGTTCTTATACCTCAGTTACTCTACTATTGGTTCCTTCTAGAGTATTTTTAATTTCAGTAATGTGTTACTCATCTCTCTCCATTATTCATTCTTTATTTCTTCTATGTCCTTGGTAATTGTATTAATTGTGTTAATTGTTTCTTGCATATTCTACATCCTATTTTTGAGGCTTTGGAACATCTTTACTGTCATTATTCTGAATTATTTTTCAGGTAGTTTGCTTATTTCCTCTTTCTTTATTTGGCCTTGTGAGTGTCTACTTTGTTTCTTCATTTGTCCTATGTTTCTGTGTCTTTATTTATTTTCTAACTTGCTCCATTTGAAGTCTCCTTTTCCCAGATTTTAGGGATGTATCCCTTCTTCCTTTTGGTTTTTGCTCTCAGTGGGAAAGGTTGTTTCAGTGGTTTGTGTTGATTTCTTGTTATGGGTGACTTGAGTCTGTGTTAAAGTGGAGGAAGTGAGTTGTTTTATTTATTTATTATTTTTCCTGATGGAGAAGGCTGTGTGAGGTGGTATAATTTGGAGTGTTTGTGGGAATCTTGTGGCTGATATTGTTTTTGTGCTTTTGTCTTGCCAGTTGATTGGGTAAGGTATCCTGCAGAGTATACCATTGGCAGCCCAGTGATACCAGGCTCTGTTTACAGTTCTAGGCCTTCATGGACTTTCTCAGTAATTAATTTCCTTAATTTCCATGAGGGTGGGTGCAGTTAGGAGTTCATTAGCAGTCTCGGATCTTGGACTCAATGCTCCCACCTCAGTGGTTCCGTCTCAGGCACAATCTCCCATCCTGAAATTCTCCATCTCTTCCTTTCATTTTTTATGTCTTATCTTTTGTCCCACCTCATTCCAGTGAGCTTAGCTTGCCACCATGGAGGCCTGGGGTCTTCTGCTGTCTCTTAGAGGATGCTTTGTAAGCGTTGTTCAATATCTTGATGAGTTTTTGGTGTATTTGTGGGGAAGCTGGAACCTCCCCATCTTACTCCTCTGCCATTTTTTCCCACTTCTTTTTATGTGTTGCTGTATTATATAAAATTGTGTAGAATTCTACATAAAATATCCTGTGCATTTAAGAAGTAGCATAACATTTTTGTAAATGGCACAGTATTTAGAGTCAGACTAATAAGCATTTAGTTGTGTCATAACAATGGGACAGATGTGAGGTCTTCAGTGATATACTATGTGTTGTGTGGTTTCCATCTCATCTGTGAAATATCTACAATCATATACTCAGTATATGAGCTTCCTTTCTATGGTCTTCCCTCATAGCTCCTTAGTAAAGAATCTGCCTGCAATGAAGGAGATCCAGGATCAGTTCATGGGTTGTGAAGATCTCCTGGAGAAGGAAATGGCAACCCACTCCAGTATTCTTGCCTGGAGAATTCCATGGACAGAAGAGCTTGACATTCTACAGTCCATAGAGTCACAAGAGTCACACATGACTTAGCAATTAAACAACCACCATACCCAGTAATAAGGCCCTTTGTGAAGATCACACATGTTAATTATACAATATCTTGAAATGTAGTATAGATAAGTATTCAGTGGCCAGTAAAACTTAGTTTTTCTTAATTTGATATCTTCTTAGGCAATTATCTTACCACTAAACATTCCTGGGGATACAAACGTCAAGGGAAGATAGAAACGTAATCCTCACTAGCAAGTCATATCTCCAGATACAAACTGCGATTTCCTAACACTAAAACAAAGAAGACTATAGTGGAGAATGGATTAAGAAATCATACACATAATTCTACAAATTACTTCATTGGAAAATGAACTCTATGTTTTAAAGCAGGTTTAGGTTCATAGCACATGTGAGCAGAAAATACAGAGTTCCCAAACTCCCCACCACACACACACACACACACACACAGAGATTGAGATTTGTTTTAAGGATCTGGCTCATGTGACTGTGAGGACTGGTAGGTCTGAAACCTGCATGGTAGGTGGCAGCCTGGAAAGTTCAGGAAGGGTGTGTGTTGCAGTTTTTACTTTGGAAGCCTTGAGAGGTAGAGTTCCTTTTTCCTGGAAAGAGCTCAGTGTTTTATCTTAAAACTTTCAACAGAATGGATGAAGTACGCCCATGTTATGAAAGATAATTTACTTTACTTAAAGTCTGTGATTAAATGTTAATCAATTCTTTCTGTAAGATGCTTTCAGAGAAACAGCCAAACTGGTTTGACCAAACTACTGAGTACTATAACCTGGCCAACTTGATTCAAAATTAACCACTATACAAAATATCCAAGGTGAACTTGGATATTTAGTTCAGAAGATTGCCAATCCAATTATGGAAGATTCATCTAATTTTTTCTCGCTGCTTGCATAAAATACATGAGATGAGTTGTGAATCATCAGTCATTAAGAAGTCAGTGGGAGATAATTCGAAATTTCTCAGTGGAGCTAGTGGTAAAGAACCTGCATGACAATGCAGGAGACTTAAAAGATGGGCATTTGATTCCTGGGTTGAGAAAATCCCCTGGGGAAGGTAATCACAACCCACTCTAGTAGTGTTGCTTAGAGAATCCCATGGACAGAGAACCCGGTCAGGCTACAGTCCCTGGGGTCGCAGAGAGTTGGACACGACTGAAGCGAATTAGCATGGCACAGCACAAGACAGAAATAGAGATGCTGTTATCCAGGGATGATCTGTGTTTTATCCACATGGCTGAGAACTTATACGTATTAAAGCACAAGAGACTGACAAGGTTTTTGAGAACTTTATACTAGCAGAAATGCATTCAGCATGGACTGAAAGGGACAGGCATCATACACACAAAGGAAGAATGCCTCCAAAGATAGAGCTCTGATAACAGGGCTTCTTTCAGCTGAGAAAGTAGGCTCACTTCTTTGGTGGGTTGAAAAGTTGTGGCTGTCCCTCATTGGCTTTTTTTTTTTTTTTTCCCATAGAAATGTGTTCTCTCAATTGGAATCTAATGAGATTTCTCCTCATGGGTTTTGAGTTTAAGACTTGAGACTCATTTTTCTTTCTCTTTCTCCATTTTTGAATGGTGATGTCTATTCTATGTATGTATTAACATTGTACTTTGGAAGCACATTTCTTGTTTTCTGGTTCACAGGGTCACACATGAATAGGAATTTTGCCCAAGGATGGACAAGAAACTGTGTCTCACCCATAACTATTTGGACGACATTTAATAAAGTTTGGGCCTTAGAGTTGACACTGAAAAGGGTGAAAACTTTGGGAGATGTTGGGATTGAGTGAATATATTTGACACTTGGGAAAGACAGGAAGCTGAGAGGCTGCAATGTGCACTGTTATGTGTCAAACAGTGTCCTCAAAAGAGTTTTTAGAATCCTTAACAGGCAAGACCTAAAAGTCTAACAGATGTAATCAAGTTAAGACGCGATCATTTTGTGACACTTAGATTATTCCCAGGTTGTGGCTGTTCATTTCAGAAAAGGCAAAACTACAGTCACAGAAGCCAAATTAATGGTTCTCAGAGGTTAGGGTTTGATGAAGAGGATTGCCTGCAGAAGATTCTTTTGGGGTTATTGAACAGATGATGCTAGTGGTACAGAACCTGCCAGCCAGTGCAGGAGATATAAGAGCGTAGGTTTGATCTCTGGGTGGGGAAGATCACCAGGAGGAGGAAATGGTAACCCACTGCAGTATTCTTGCCTGAAGAGCCCCATCGAGGAGCCTGGCAGCCTACAGTCCATAGGGTCGCACAGTCAGACATGGCTGAATGCACAACAGTCTGTATTTTAACTAGATGATTCTTATGCAACTGTATACATTGGTCAAATTTCTTCAACTCTGTGCAACTCAATTCCTCCATTAAAAATAATTACTTTTAAGAGTGATTCTGAAACCATTTTATTTTATTCAATATATTTTCATAATTAATAAAATATCTTAGACTTAATTATCCTTGATGGATTTAAAAGATTAATTTCTCATAAGGCATTAGTGTAAACCTAAATTTCCTTCTTGTCGTTAGACTTGGGCTGTACATTTGCATCTTAGTATGTGGATAAGGCCACTTCTCCCAAAGAGAATTGACTGTGTGTAGGATCTGTTCATAATTCTTTAATTAAAAAAAAAAAAAAAGAAGTTTGACATATACAGACTACTATATATAAAATAGATGACGAATAAGGACCTACCATGTAAGAAAGGGAACTCTACTCCATACTCTGTTACAGCCTATATGGGAAAAAATATCTTAAAAAACTGTATCTTAAAAAAGTGTGAATCTTTAACTTTGCAATGCATCTGATACTACACATTATAAATCAACTATGTTGCAATAAAATTCGTTTTTAAAATAAAAAATAAGTCTGAGATTTGTTCACGATTCTCATACTTGCATGTAATGATCCATGCATAGTACATACTCATCTCATTTTTAGCTTAGAATATCATAACTTTTCACTGAAACTGAAAAAATAATTTGTGTTCTTACTGTCCAGGTTACTTCCTTAGACTCACTCTTCATTATTTTTTCCAGACTTGCATCTTGTATGTAATCCTTTTTCCCCTGGTGTTTCACATTGCAGACTTACAAAATACGTCTAGATTCTCCTCTCTAGTACTTATTTAAGATCATAGTCTATTCTCTAGTACCTCAAGTGATGATGCTTTCTTTTAACTTCATCTCCTAGAGGTACATATTTATAGATATATATTTTTTCACTCTATGTTTTCCAAAAATACTGGATATCTTAGTACAATTAAGAAAAGACTAAAAAGAAAATTGTAACAAAATTTATTTACAACTGGCCTTCTGAAATACTGGGACAATTGTAAAACAATTCCACTGTTTTACCTCTCACACCTGCACACCAGATTCATGCAAAATAAGTTAGACTTCACAGCTCTTTTTTGACTTCTTTAAAAACAAAACCTTCAAATATGCTTAGTCAAAGACCATCACAGCTTGGAAATTAATACTCCTTACTCAGTGTAAGCATATAAATATGGATGAATATGAATCAAATTTAAATCTCCTATTCCCTAGCTTACCTTCAATAACCAGGACTACACTGATAAAAGATATGATGCTTTATAGTAGATTTAACTCAAACCACCAATTATGTTTGTGTGTGTATATATATATATATATATACACACACACATATATATGTATATGTATGTATTTACACAAGGGGTTAAAGTAACCGTAAAAAAGAATGAATTTTTGCTATTTTATACATCATGATTAGACTTGGAAGGTATTATTCTTGCAAAATATGTCATACAGAGAAATATAAGTACCATATGATATCACTTATATGTGGAATTAAAAAAAATTAATTGAAAGAGACACGTGTATCCCAATGTTCATCGCAGCACTGTTTATAATAGCCAGGACATGGAAGCAACCTAGATGCCCATCAGCAGATGAATGGATAAGAAAGATGTGGTACATATACACAATGGAGTATTACTCAGCCACTAAAAAGAATACATTTGAATCAGTTTTAACGAGGTGGATGAAACTGGAGCCGATTATACAGAGTGAAAGCCAGAAAGAAAAACACCAATACAGTATACTAATGTATATATATATGGAATTTAGAAAGATGTAACAATAACCCTGTATGTGAGACAGCAAAAGAGACACAGATGTATAGAACAGCCTTTTGGACTCTGTGGGAGAGGAAAAGGGTGGGATGATTTGGGAGAATGGCATTGAAAAATGTATAATATCATATATGAAACAAATCACCAGCCCAGGTTCGATGCAGGATACAGGATACTTGGGGCTGGTGCACTGGGATGACACAGAGGGATGATACGGGGAGGGAGGTGGGAGGGGGATTTAGGATGGGAAACACGTGTGCACCCATGGCAGATTCATGTTGATGTTTGGCAAAACCAATATTGTAAAGTAATCAGCTTCCTATTAAAATAAATAAATTTATATTTTAAAAATAAATTTAATAATGAATGTATGGCAAAACCAATACAGTATTGTAAAGTAAAATAAATAAAAATAAAAATATAACAACAACAGAAAAAATGAATGAATATAACAAAACAGCAACAAACTCACAGATACAGATAATGAGCAACTGGTTGCCAGTGGGGAGAAGGAAGAAGGGAGGGACAGTAGGCGTATTTGATTAAGAGGTATTATGTATAAAATAAAGAATCTCCAAGGACATACCATACAACACAGGAAGCATAACCAATATTTTACAATAACTCTAAATATAGTGTAGTGAAGTCGCTCAGTCATGTCCGATTCTTTGCGATCCCATGGACTGTAGCCTACCAGGCTCCTTCTTTGGGATTCTCAAGGCAAGAGTACTGGAGTGGGTTGCCATTTTCCTTCTCCAGGGGATCTTCCCGATCCAGGGATCGAACCCGGGTCTCCCGCATTCCAGGTGGATGCTTTAACCTCTAAGCCACCAGGGAAGCCCTCTAAATACAGTATAATCTTTAAAAATTGTGGATCTCTGTGTTATACATCTGAAACTTGTAAATCAACTATATGTCAACTACAAATTATTTAAAAACAAATTATTTTAAAGATTTGCTAAAACGTTTTAGGTGAAAGTTGATTATGAACAAAGTCTGTAAATTAACTCATCTCTTTACACAGAATGACAATAAATGCAGAAAAATGATAGAACTGATCTTTAAAAATCACCATTTTCTAGACAACAGTGAAATAACTGTTTGCAGCCTTGGGTCATAAATAGATTCTATAACCATTAGTTGAAAAATTTGGAGAAATATTATCTGCAAAAATGTTAACATTTACAGCAAAGATAACTTGTCAACTGTAACAATTTAATTTAAGGGTGAGAAAACCAGCTGTTACCAGCAACTCAGATTTAAATCAATTAGCACCAATGCTGATGGCCATGCTTCTTAGACTAAGAAGGTCACTTGACTTGATGCAGTGCAAAGTAATAAGATATCATCTTAAATATTGTAGCTTGATTATTTAAATCTATTTTAATAATAAAATTTTATGATATTTAGAAATTTAAAATGTTTATAGTTAACTGATTTAAGCTTAATATGCTGTGTAAAATGTATGAACATAAAAATCACCTTTCAGACTGGTGGTGAATGTTTCTAAAGTGCTCTAAACTCTCACTGTTTGCAGATGACATGATCCTCTACATAGAAAACCCTAAAGACTCTACCAGAAAATTACTAGAGCTAATTAATGAATATAGTAAAGTTGCAGGATATAAAATCAACACACAGAAATCCCTTGCATTCCTATACACTAATAATGAGAAAGTAGAAAAAGAAATTAAGGAAACAATTCCATTCACCATTGCAACAAAAAGAATAAAATACTTAGGAATATATCTACCTAAAGAAACTAAAGACCTATATATAGAAAACTATAAAACACTGATGAAAGAAATCAAAGAGGACACTAATAGATGGAGAAATATACCATGATCATGGATCAGAAGAATCAACATAGTGAACATGAGTATACTACCCAAAGCAATTTAAAAATCCAATGCAATCCCTATCAAGCTTCCAGCGATATTTTTCACAGAACTAGAACAAATAATTTCAAGATTTGTATAGAAATACAAAAAACCACGAATAGCCAAAGAAACCTTGAGAAAGAAGAATGGAACTGGGGGAATCAACCTGCCTGACTTCAGGCTCTACTACAAAGCCACAGTCATCAAGACAGTATGGTATTGGCACAAAGACAGAAATATAGATCAATGGAACAAAATAGAAAGCCCAGAGATAAATCCACACACATATGGACACCTTATCTTTAACAAAGGAGGCAAGAAATACAATGGAGTAAAGACAATCTCTTTAACAAGTGGTGCTGGGAAAACTGGTCAACCACTTGTAAAAGAATGAAACTAGATCACTTTCTAACACCGCACACAAAGATAAACTCAAAATGGATTAAAGATCTAAATGTAAGACCAGAAACTATAAAACTCCTAAAGGAGAACATAGGCAAAACACTCTCCGACATAAACCACAGCAGGATCCTCTATGATCCACCTCCCAGAATTCTGGAAATAAAAGCAAAAATAAACAAATGGGACCTAATTAAAATTAAAAGCTTCTGCACAACAAAGGAAAATATAAGCAAAGTGAAAAGACAGCCTTCCGAATGGGAGAAAATAATAGCAAATGAAGCAAATGACAAACAACTAATCTCAAAAATATACAAGCAACTCCTGCAGCTCAATTCCAGAAAAATAAATGACCCAATCAAAAAATGGGCCAAAGAACTAAATAGACATTTCTCCAAAGAAGACATACGGATGGCTAACAAACACATGAAAAGATGCTCAACATCACTCATTATTAGAGAAATGCAAATCAAAACCACAATGAGGTACCACTTCACACCAGTCAGAATGTCTGCGATCCAAAAATCTGCAAGCAATAAATGCTGGAGAGGGTGTGGAGAGAAGGGAACCCTCCTACACTGTTGGTGGGAATGCAAACTAGTACAGCCACTATGGAGAACAGTGTGGAGATTCCTTAAAAAACTGGAAATAGAACTGCCTTATGACCCAGCAATCCCACTACTGGGCATACACACTGAGGAAACCAGAATTGAAAGAGACACATGTACCCCAATGTTCATCACAGCATTGTTTATAATAGCCAGGACATGGAAACAACCTAGATGTCCATCAGCAGATGAATGGATAAGAAAGCTGTGGTACATATACACAATGGAGTATTACTCAGCCATTAAAAAGAATACATTTGAATCAGTTCTGATGAGATGGACGAAACTGGAGCCAATTATACAGAGTGAAGTAAGCCAGAAAGAAAAACACCAATACAGTATACTAGCACATATATATGGAATTTAGGAAGATGGCAATGATGACCCTGTATGCAGGACAGCAAAAAAGACACAGATGTGTATAACGGACTTTTGGACTCAGTGGGAGAGGGAGAGGGTGAGATGACTTGGGAGAATGGTATTGAAACATGTATAATATCATGTAAGAATCGAATTGCCAGTCTATGTCCGATGCAGGATATGGCAAGCTTGGGGCTGGTACGTGGGGATGACCCAGAGAGATGTTGTGGGCAGGGGGGGTGGGAGGGGGGTTCAGGTTTGGGAATGCATGTACACCCGTGGTGGATTCATGTCAATGTATGGCAAAACCAATACAGAATTGTAAAGTAAAATAATAAATAAATAAATTTAAAAAATATATATATATATAACAACAACAACAAAAAAAAGACATTGAAATTTTGATAGTTTGCCTCAGATCTGTAGATCAATTTGGAGAGCATTACTATAAATAATATAATATATTCCAACCCATGAAACATGAGGCATCTATTTATTTATTTATTTATTTATTTTAATTAGAGGATAATTGCTTTACAATATTGTGTTGGTTTCTGCCATACATCAATATGAATTAGCCATGGGTGTATATATATTTAGGTGTTCTTTAATATCTTTCAACAAAGTTTTGTGGATTTTTAGTGTGCAGTTATCAAGCTACTTGTGCTAAATTTATTCCTAAGTATTTTATTTTTATGCTGTTGTAACTTGATTATTTTCTTAATTTAATTTTTGGGATGTTCACCATAAAGGTATAAAAATACAAAAAAAAAAAATCACCTTTCAGACTGGTGGTGAATGTTTCTAAAGTGCTCTGTACCAGCAAAATCAGGAAAATGTTACTAGACCTGGAGTTTATTACCAAATTGATCTCTAAAGCTCCTGTTGTGTCACTTTGCATATTTATTTTAGAAGCTATTTTGAGGTTCAAAGTTGATATACACTGAAGACAGAAAAATTCAAGAATTCATGTAAGTAAAAAGAAGTGAAACACCTTTTACACCGATTATCTGTGAATTCAACTCTAGCTATACTAAATAGTTTCTTACATTTCTTGCCAATATTTTTCTATAAAAAGTTATTCAGTGTTTAAAGCAGAGTGTCTTTATGTGTGTGTGTATATTTAATGTTGAATTTTTAAATCATTTATATGCCATGTTGTAGTAGTTACACAATGTGATTCTTATTGTTCTTTATTTGAATTATGTGTACTTTGATAAGCATCTTGTAAAATATTATGAGATCCAACCAGTCCAGCCTAAAGGAGATCAGTCCTGAATGTTCATTGGGAGGACTGATGCTGAAGCTGAAGCTCCAATATACTGGCCACCTGATGTGAAGAGCTGACTCCTTTGAAAAGACCCTCATGCAGGGAAAGATTGAAGGAGGGAGGAGAAGGGGATGACAGAAGATGAGAGGGTTTGATGGTTGGACTCAATGGAATTCAGTTTGAGTAAGCTCCGGGAGTTGCTGATGGACAGGGAGGCCTGGAGTGCTGCTGTGCATGGGGTCACAAAGAGTCAGAAACGACTGTGTGACTGAACTGAACTGAAAATATTATGTATTTCATCATTTTTGGTTTATTCATCTATTGATAGACGAGCGAAAGTAAGATAAACTTCTTATATTTAATTGTTGACTTAAATATGACATAGTTTGCTTTTATATGTTTAAGTGATATTATCAATATTTTGAATGTTTTCCATTTCTTTCCACACTTTTTTCCCTTGTATGCTAAAACAGAGTTTCAGAAACCCTCAGAAGTAATGGAGAAAGCTTTAAGAAAGTTAGGAAACTGATGGATGGAAGGAGGCATGGAAGTGATTGAATCTAATTTCTTGTTGTAAATGTTTCATGAACAGGACACATAATATTTTGTTTGCCAAGTTTAATGAGGTACTTTTAAGAAGTGATTTATTGGACCCATCTCTCAATTACATTGTCCCCATAATATTTAACACAAATCTGATTTATGATTCAAGATGAGTTTAAAAATACATGATAAAATAAACAGAATTGAATTAATAAGGAAAAATCTGAATACATGTACATATTTCAGTTTTACAACTGCATTTAGTTTTACCCACATCGAGGATACACCACCTTTCCTTCCCGACAAGTTGTTTGAAATGTATGTTTTGGTGTCAGTTGACGATAACCATTTTGACACATAAATTCAATAGTATCCTCTGTTTTAGAGTAAAGTTTTTCATCACTTTTCCATCTTAACTGTATGTGATGGTTTTTCATTGTTTCTTCTGAAATTACACATGCCTCTAAAATTAAAGAAAATAAACATAAACCTTTGAGTAATATGCAAATACTTGCTACAGAATTTCAGGGTTTCAAGAACGTTGGTCCAAAAATTCTTTCTCAAACCTTTTCCAAACCAATACACTGAAATTGTATAATGTAGGTTTCATCATATTTTAAAAATTAATGTTATAAGAATGAGATATTTTGTTTAGTGTAATCATTAAATGTTATAAGATTCATAATGTCAGTTATTATATGAAGAGCTTTCATAAAGGGGCCATTGCGCTTGAACATGAAATTTTATAACTTTATTTCTATATTCAGGTATTAATGCTTGGTATGCAAGCATTAACTCGTTGTTATTTAATCCATAAAATCTCTATTATAAACAGGTAGACATTATGCTGTGTACAAGGATTATCCCAGGATCCAAGAGAAGTTTAAAGCATTTACCTAAGCATTTTGGTGGTTCTGACCACTCTCCATTCCGACATACTATGCTTCTGTTTCCCCAAAGTTCGTAGTAGAGCTGACAACGGTACTCAACACTCATTCCTGGAGGATATACTGATTGCAGGAGTGAGGTAATGTCTCCGTTGTCTATTGGTGGAGGAGGCCCACATTTTCCTTGAGAGTCTAAAAAATAATGGCGTTTGTTTTATTCAAAGACAACTCTGACAGTTTTAAGCAAATAAAAATGCAGCCAAATATGTCGTATGAAAACTTAAAATTTCTGATGACAGAAATTATTTATAGAAGGAATTTTAATCACTAAAACAGAAATACACATTTTACGACCTTATTTTACCTCTATGGAAGCACATATACTACTTTAACAAATATGTCTGCTTCGTAGTGTCCTGATGTTCAAACATATTTTTTTTCAGAGTATACACTGGGAATATGGGTAGCTAAGATAAAAGTTTGATATGTGCAACTTTTTTCATTTTGAGGGTGTAGTGCCAGTAGCAAGTATAGACACTGGAAAAAATAAAATGAAAACAGTAGAAAGGGATATTATAAATACCCACTTCACTTAAAGTGACTATGTAAAATATCACTTCAAAAATATCACTGTGTAGCTTTGGGATGAATAAGACAAACTCATTCATTGTTCTTAGAAAATCTTCATAAACATCTATGTGTTGCTACAGGAAAAACCTTCAGCACAGCAGAATTTGGTCCTGTCTAGAGGTGTTTCTCTGTCTCCACTAACTAGATGTTTATGAAGATTTCCTAAGAGAGAATTTTTCACAAGGATATCTATCCTAGAGATTCAAACATATGAATTATATGTCATATTATTTGAAGTTTAAGCACCATGGCCTCACAGCTTTGCTTAAAAACATAACTTTTAGGCTTAGGAGCAGAGACTCTGGCTTAAGAGTCTCCTAAAATAAATGCAGATGCAATCAGCATAAAGGTCTCAGCTGAAAATAAATGAATTTATCCCGGAAGAGAGGTAAGGCTCTTAGCAAAATTACTTTTTAGTCACAAGATGTTTTAAAGTGACAAAACGTTGAACTAAATAGTACAATGATATTCTACTACACTAGTGATTAATCATTAAAGGCAAAAAAAGATACATTTTTCAAAGCTTTGTAATTGATCTTTTAAAATACAGCCATGGAACCACAAAACACTTCATATGACCTTGCCCCAGCAAAAAAAAAAAAAAAAAAAGAAAGAAAGAAAAAAGGAAAAAAGAACAAAGTTAAAGAATACTTCTGTATAGTTATCATCAGGATAAAGAATACTAAGATAATGAATTACTTACTAATGCATACAGGTTGAGCTGACCATCCATTTTGCAGACATGTAATTAACCCTGATGTCTTACCATCTGCTGTTACATATCCTGGTTTACACTTATATTCTATTTGTTTATTTAGGGGATACGTAAAGGTAGATTCAGACAAAAATCCATTCTCAATTCTTATTTCAGATTTTGAACATGTTTCTAAAAGGGAGAAAGCATAAAGAAAAGGTAAGCATATATTTGATATACATTTCATAAGGACCCAAATAAGGTAATGATACAAAAAAGAGGAGTCATTTATGACTATAAACCAAGAAAACATCTAATCATTTAAGGTCCTGTGTAAGAGGGGGAAAACAAAACAAAAAACTATGAGTTTCCAAAGATATTAAACCAAAACACTTGATTTCTATTTTCTAGAGCAAAGCAAGATTTAAAATACTCTGGATCCCTTCTAGGAAATTATAAGAAATCTGTTTGTATAAAGGATCTGGAATCCCACAGCATGTCAGAAATCTTTTAGCAATGGGTTCCTTTTCCTGGGACTTGTTGAAAGTATTGCCTAGTCTGGATCTCTTACACAACCCAGAATACGGATCAGGTGACGATCACAGAATCTACCACCATAGTTACCCCAGCCTTTGTCTCTGAGAATTTGAAATGCTGTCATCAAAACTGAGTGCTTAAAGCTGTATTAGTACATGGAGTTCAATGAAGATGACAAAGATCAATACATCCATTCATTTTACTAAGGACAAAATATTGATCCTTCAAACCATGAATAACTAAACTTGGAAAAGTACAATTCTGTCACCTACTAGATATCTTCATAGAATTCAGCTAATTTTTTTAGTACTTCACAGATAAAGAAGAAATCAAAAGAGAAAACTGAATATTTTGAATTGAATGAAAATAAAACCATGATAAGTAAAGTTTTATATGATTTATGAGATGACACAAAATTGTGCTGAGGGGAATTTTAAAATTACATAGCAATAATAATAATGATAAAGACTGAAAATCAATAATTGCTTTTCCTTAAAACTGAATATAGGAAAACAAACAAGCCCAACCCATATAATTTGGAAACACTGCAGTGATATTAGTAAGAGAGTGGAATAGGCCACCTTCACCTCTTCTTCCCTCCACAGACACTGAATTAAGAGCTATGTCTGTTTCAGCTCCTTGGGAACACATGTACACCTGTGGTGGATTCATGTCAATCTATGCCAAAACCAATACAGAATTGTAAAGTAAAAATTAAAAATAAATAAATAAATTTAATAAAAAAAAAAAAAGAAAGAAAATAGAAACAGTAAATGAGAAGTTCTGCATTCAAGGCAAGTGAGAAAATCCCAAAATCCTAAGTGGGAGGGAAAACTAAGACACATTCCTGCAATAAAATCCATGCAGCAGAGGACCATACAATTTGAAGGGAATACTCAACTCCCAGCTTCTCCCAGAGGAGCAAAGAGTTTGATCCACCATCTAGGTCTCTGATTTTGCAAATGCTAGTCCAGGGTCCGGCTTCCAATTTACCTGCCTCTGGGAGGCCTAGGATTTCCGATCTCCTGAGATTACAGAAATGAAGAGGCAGTTATGAATCTGTACCAGCACTTCTCACATGTCTTCCCCTACCTTAATGAAGAGTGAGCAACTCCCAGTTTCTCCATGGAAGGAGTCAGACAGCACATTTGGACCTTCATCTTTTCCTGCTCTGCCTGAGGAATTGGCTTCCAACTAACCTGTCCCTGAGAGCTGATGAAACCCAACATTTGCATTTGTGCCTGGGGAGCACAGAGAGCCAAATTATGGTGCAGAAGGCACAGAGTTTGAAGCAGCATGCAGGCATTAACCACAGCTCCTTTCCCCAGGTCAGTGCAGAGTGAGCTAGGTGATAAACTCCAATTGCCTGTTCCACCAAGTATTCTGACTTGTTCAGTTCAATTCAGTCGTGTCCGACTCTTTGAGACCCCATGAATCACAGTATGCCAGGCCTCCCTGTTCATCACCAACTCCTGGAGTTCACTCAGACTCAGGTCCACTGAGTCCGTGATGCCATTCAGCCATCTCCTTTTCGGTCGTCCCCTTCTCCTCCTGCCCCCAATCCCTCCCAGCATCAGAGTCTTTTCCAATGAGTCAACTCTTCTCATGAGGTGGCCAAAGTACTGGAGTTTCAGCTCCAGCATCATTGCTTCCAAAGAAATCCTAGGGTTGATCTCCTTCAGAATGGACTGGTTGGATCTCCTTGCAGTCCAAGGGACTCTCAAGAGTCTTCTCCAGCACCACAGTTCAAAAGCATCAAGTCTTCGGTGCTCAGCCTTCTTCACAGTCCAACTCTCACATCCATACATCAGGAAAAACCATAGCCTTGACTAGACGGACCTTAGTCGGTAAAGTAATGTCTCTGCTTTTGAATATGCTGTCTAGGTTGGTCATAACTTTTCTTCCAAGGAGTAAGTGTCCTTTAATTTCATGGCTGCAGTCACCATCTGCAGTGATTCTGGAGCCCCCAAAAATAAAGTCTGACACTATTTCCACTGTTTCCCCATCTATTTCCCATGAAGTGATGGGACCGGATGCCATGATCTTCGTTTTCTGAATGTTGATCTTTAAGCCAACTTTTTCGCTCTCCTCTTTCACTTTCATCAAGAGGCTTTTTAGCTCCTCTTCACTTTCTGCCATAAGGGTGGTGTTATCTGCATATCTGAGGTTATTGATATTTCTCCCGGCAATCTTGATTCCAGCTTGTGTTTCTTCCAGTCCAGCGTTTCTCATGATGTATTCTGCACATAAGTTAAATAAGCAGGGTGACAATATACAGCCTTGACGTACTCCTTTTCCTATTTGGAACCAGTCTGTTGTTCCATGTCCAGTTCTAACTGTTGCTTCCTGACCTGCATACAGATTTCTTAAGAGGCAGGTCAGGTGGCCTGGTATTCCCATCTCTTTCAGAATTTTCCAGTTTATTGTGATCCACACAGTCAAAGCCTTTGGTGTAGACAATAAAGCAGAAATAGATGTTTTTCTGGAACTCTCTTGCTTTTTCCGTGATCCAGCAGATGTTGGTAACTTGATCTCTGGTTCCTCTGCCTTTTCTAAAACCAGCTTGAACGTCAGGGAGTTCATGGTTCATGTATTGCTGAAGCCTGGCTTGGAGAATTTTGAGCATTACTTTACTAGCATGTGAGATGAGTGCAATTGTGCAGTAGTTTGAGCATTCTTTGGCATTGCCTTTCTTTGGGATTGGAATGAAAACTGACCTTTTCCAGTCCTGTGGGCACTGCTGAGTTTTCCAACTTTGCTAGCATATGGAGTGCAGCACTTTCACAGCCTCATCTTTCAGGATTTGAAACAGCTCATTGGAATTCCATCACCTCCACTAGCTTTGTTCATAGTGATGCTTTCTAAGGCCCGCTTGACTTCACATTCCAAGATGTCTGGTTCTAGATTAGTGACTGCATACTCTCAACTCCTGGAGGAGGCTGAGTACAAACACAGAAGTTTGGATGAGCAGAGACGTTAGAGAGGTAACCAAAATTCTGGCCAGGCTGATTGAAAAGGCTGAATTCTGAGGTTCTACTTCTGAGGCCAATCTGTGAAGACTAGGACAAGTGGATCTTTAGTCTAATGCACAGATATCAACACGGAGAGTCAAGAAAAGTGATCAACTGAGAAGTATGTTCAAATAAGAAGAACAAGATATCCATAGTTTTTTATCCTGACCCAACAGCAGAAATTTAACAACCGACCCCCACAGCAATCCTAACTTGGAGTGAGGTGTGGGCTCTATACCATACACTGAGATCTAAGATGGTAAAAGAGTAGGTACACATGGAGTACATCTCTCTCCATGGATAAATCAGGAATACACCTCCAGACACAGAGGATCTTGCAGAACGCCAGCTGAGAACCTGACCACGGGAAAAGAATATATAGAACCAGGCAACGCTCAGCAAGACAAAAGGAGGAATGCAAAAAAAGAGGAGAGTGGGTAGAACTGGATCTGCATCTGGGCTTGGGAACTAAAGCAGGGATAGAGCTGCATGGGAGGGCAAATGTTTGTGACAGAGGTGAAGCACTGAGACTGTTGGAGAGTGAAGCAGCTGACCAGTGAGAGTCTCAATGGAATGAGGATCACACAGACAATACTTGCCACAGCTGTACCTACACCAGACGGGGATGCAAGTCCCCTAGAAAGTGCTTCAGGTTGGAGCTGGAACATAGAGATTCAAAAGCAATCCCATGGCAAGGTCTACTGTTGACTGAAGGGAGACGGTTTGAGGGAACCTCAGAGAGGAGAGCACAGTGGGAAATGCTTATGAAGGAAAGCCAGCTATCCTGGAGGCAGCGTGATACTGCTGAGTCACACACAGAGGATGGAGCCATCTCTATAGCGTCTCTCCCTGCACATATCAGCACCAGACGGCTGAAACAACACAGGGAGGGTGGCCCTTTAAGGACTTGACATGTAAAGCAACAGAAGGACCCCAGGCAGGGTAATCTTTAAGTCCCTGATGCAAAAAACAACAAACAATGACCCCAACTGGGGGGCCTGTAAGCTCCTGAAAGGGAGAAGCAACAGAAAAGGACCAGCCAAAGAGGCCCTCTGATGGCCAGGTGCCAGAAGCTAGGAAATGACTCTAATAGCATGATCGCTTCTGCAGCTGAGTTAGTTGGTTTCCCTGCACGCTTGGCACTGCCAGGGTTTCCATAATTCAAGCAGCTGTGTCACCTCCATGCTCAATCCTCTCTGGGCAGAGCTGTCAGAAGCTAGAAAAATCCCTAATAGTCACATATCTCCTGTGACAATAGCCACAGCTATGTATCTGGTGTTGCCGTGGTCCTCATTATCCAAGCTCCTGTGTCACTCCCTAGCTCAATCCCACAAGGACAGAGCAAGCAGAGGTTACAAAAATCCTTAAGGGCATCATATTTCCTGCTGTTCTAGCCAGTGGCTTCCCTTAGTACCTGGTACTGCCAGGGCTCCTGCAATCTAAGCAACTGCATCACCTCCACATTCTGTCCTCCCTGGGGCACACCCAAGTTCTCTAGGGGAGCCTCAGGAGCAAACTCCTGTGGACGACTCACATGCAAAGGTGGAGATAAAACCACAAGTGAAATCCAGGGGCAGGTGGCTAAGGAATAGATCCAAAGCATTCCCTCCAGTGGTAAAAGCTGAAGATTGAAACCACATGATCAACTGGTAGACTTAATGTATCTTTGGAATATATAAAGACAATGAGAATTCCTGCAAAAGAAAACACACTAGCACTGGCAGATGTGGACATTAGAGCAAGAACATGCAAGAGTAGGACCAGATTAGAGTCTGAGCTGCGGCCACAACAGGTAAGAGACCAGTCCAGAACTGGAGGGCATCCTAGGGAGGTGAGGTGGACTGTGACCCACATTGAGGAAAAGGATGCTGACAGATGACCCAAGAAAAATATTCATTATTCTTATATTTTAATTTATTTAGAAGTTGCTACTGGGTTTTTAATTTTTTACTTTTTGCTCTCTGTTGTAGTAGCTATTGATTTTAATACTACAATTAAATGTATTTACACTTTTGAGAAATTTTTTTAACCACAAATTTAATTTCCTTTAAATACTTCTGCTTCTACATGGTTTTGAGTGTTGTTTTCCTCTTTAATTTTCAAAGCTTAAAAAGAAATTATCACTATTTTTCCACATATATTCTTTTGCTTGCTTTTCTTATTATTTTCCTGTTGTTTTTCTTTAATATGTGTAAAGCTTCTTTATTTACCTCTATTTAAATTTGCTTTTCTAGCTTTTCTTTCTTTTTTTCCTTTTCTCACTTTTCCTCATTATGTTTATTAGTCTGTTTTGCTTTAGTTGTTTTATTCCCCTGTTGACATATGGCTTTGGTTTTGTTTTCCAGTTTATGCTTTTAGTCAGATTTGTTAATTTTTAATGCCATTACAAACCACCTGTGGAATCTCACTTCCCTGGCCAGAGATCAGGCCTTGAACTTTTGAAGTGGGAGCACTGACAAGACTCTAGACTGCCACAAAACTCCTAATCACAGGGAGTATTTATTAGTGAGAATTCCCATAAAAGCCTCCACCTGTATATTCCTGGCATCACCCAAATTCCAGCAGCACCCAGTGTAAGATGGCTCACACACACACACAAAGAAAGAAAAAACACAAACCTAGTCATCAGTAAACAGGACTGCCACCTCATACAGCCCTGCCCATCAGAGAGAGAGAGAGAAAAAAAAAAAAAACGTGCCTCATTTACCAGAGTACAAACAAAAGTCATGCCCAAAAGAAGCCTACACAAACCACTGGCACAATCTTACACACCAAGGCCAGACCAAAAGGAAGAAGCTATTCAACTTGAAAGCCTGAGAAAAGGAGACAACAAATGCAATAATGAAAAAAAGAAAAGGTAAAAAATTATTGCTCAAATGAAGGAAAAAACTAGAAGCACACAAGACTTAAAAAAGAAACAAAACAATACAATAACAACAACAACAAAAACCCTAAGAGGAAATAGTTCAAATACCTGAAAAAATTTCAGAATAATGATGGTAAAGACGTTCCAAAACCTTGAAAATAGAATGCATAAAATGCCAAGAAGTGATCAACACAATTAACACAATTACCAAGGATATAGAAGAATTAAAGAATAAACAAAGATGAATAACACAATTACTGGAAATAAAAATACTCTAGAAAGAAACAAGAATAGAGTAACTGAAGCAGAAGAATGGAACCATGAGCTGGAAGATAGAATGGTTGAAATAGTTGCTGATGAGCAGAGTAAAGGAAAAAGAATGAAAATAATTGAGGAGAGCTTCAGAGACTTCTGGGACAGTATTAAACACGCCAACATTTGAGTTATAGAAGTCCCAGAGGAAGAAGAGAAAAAGAAAACCACTGAGCAATTTTTTGAAGATAATATAGTTGAAAACCTTTCCAGGGGAAAGGAAATAGTCAATCAAGTTCAAGAAGCACAGAGAGTCCAATAGAGGATAAAGTCATGCAGAAACACGTCAAAACACATACTAACCAACAGAGATTAAACACAAGGAAAGAATATTAAAAGCAGCAAGGAAAAAGCAACAAGCAACACACAAGGGAAAGGCCATTCAATTAATAGCTATGTTTCAGCAGAGATCCTGAAAGCCAGAAAGGCATGGCAGGATATATTTAAAGTACTGAAAGAGGAAAATCGACAAGCAAGATTACTTTGCCTGGCAATTCAAAATTGATGGAAAAATTAAAACCTTTACAGACAAGCAGTAGTTAAGAGAATTTAGCACCATCAAACCAGCTTTACAACATATATTAAAGAGACATATAGGCAATGAGCATAAGACAAAGGAAAGACCTACAAAAAAACCAAAAGAATTAAGAAAATGTAAGTGGGGGGCGGTCTTAAGATGGTGGAGGAATAGGACGGGGAGATAACTTTCTCTCCGACAAATTCATCAAAAGATCATTTGAATGCTGAGCAACTTCCCCAAAACAACTTCTGAACACTGGCAGAGGACACCAGGCACCCAGAAAGGTAGCCCATTCTCTTCCAAATGAGGTAGGACAGAATATAAAAGACAAAAAGGGAGAAAAAAGAGTTAGGGACAAAGACCCGCCCTGGGGAGGGAGTCGTGAAGGGGAAGAAGTTTCCAAACACCAGGAAACCCTGTCACCAGTGGGTCTGTGGTGAGTTTTGAAATCTCAGAGGGCAACATAAAGCGAAAGACAGAAACAAAAAAGTGAAGTTGCTCAGTTGTGTCCAACTCTTTGCGACCCTATGAACTGTAGCCTACCAGGGTTCTCTATTCATGAGATTTTCCAGGCAGGAATACTGCAGTGGGTTGCTATTTGCTTCTCCATGGGATCTTCCCTACCCAGGGATCGAACCCATGTCTCCCACATTGTGGGCAGATGCTTTAACCTCTGATCCACCAGGAAGAGAGCAACATAATAGGGAGGGAAAAACAAAACAAAACAACATCAACAACAAAAACACCATAGAATATGTGCCTTAACCACAACTCCAAGCGGAGAAATAGCTCAGATGCTCAGGTCAGCCACCAGCAAGTGGGGGAGACACTTTTGCATTGCTTAAGTTTAAGGAACTGTCCTGAATGCCCTGAGGACAATCTGAGGGAGCTAAAGTGAGATAGCAACCCAAACTGTGGGACAGAGAGAGAAAGGGATAAAAAAGAGAGAGAGAGACAGAGAGAGAGAAAAGCTCTAACCTAAGCCACATCCTGGCCCGCTCACAGAACAAAGGATTGAGCAAATGCCAAAGGAGAGCTAGTAGGCTGCAGACCGGCTCCTCCCCAGCCCCCCCCCCCCCACACTGGAGGCAGAGAGGCAGACAGGCAACAGCCAGAGCCAGAAGGCAGGGGGCAATTTTGGCCCCAGAGACGGCATCCTCCACCATACAGGGAGCAGGCTCCCACTTGTTAACCATGTCTTCCTGGGATATTGAACAGTTGACACCTGCCAGGAGGGTTGCAACCTGAGATCACCCCCCAGAGGAGACACACGGCACACCTGAGATGGCGCTCTTGTGGCGCACCCAGTAAACCAAGAGACTGGGACCAGAGAGGTGATAAGATGCACTGCACACTTGGGACAGTGTGCTCTCCAAGCACCTGGTTGCCTGAGCTCCTCGGACCTGGGAAGGGCACAAAATGCAGGCTCAGCCGAGTCTATGCCTTTGTGGAGAACCTGAAGCTGAGCAGCTTAGATCAGGGAAGTGCACACAATGTAGGGCCTGCTTTGGAAAGTTCCCCTTCAAAGCAACCTGGAGTCTGAGCAGTGTAGACAGAGAAAGTGCAGGCACCATGAGCTAGGGCAACCCAGTGTGGTCCAGACACTGTGGGCACTCCCCACACATGCCAGTGATATTTGTTTGTAGTATTCCTCCCTCCCCACAGCATGACTGCACAAGTGAGCCTAAATAAGTGACCACCTTCACCCCTTTGCGTCAGGGTGGAAATTAGACACTGAAGAGATTTGCAAACAGAGGGAACTTCTCTCGAAGTGACAGGCACAACAGACTGAAACCCTGTAGTTAGCACTGACCAAGCACTGGAAGGGGCCTATAGACCTTGAAAAGGAGTATAAGCTGAAACAAGGAACTATCTGAAACTGAACTGACCCGACACTGCCCTCACCAGCTCCAGAGAAATTCCTAAATATACTTTTACTAGTATCATTTAAAAATTTTTTTTCAGTTCTTTATTATACCTTAATTTTTATTTTTATAACCTACTATTACCTTGCAGAAAAGACCCTATTTTTTGAAGCAAATTTCACATATGTATTTTTTATAATTTGTGATTGGTTTTGTATTTATAATGTTGTATTTTTCAGAGTCTAACCTCTACTCTAGATTTTTAATCTTTGCTTTTTGGTATCTGTTATCAACTGTGTACCTTTAAGAATCTCATCTTCAGTACCCATTTTTACTTAGGGGTGTGATTACTGGTTTGATTGCTCTCTCTCCTCTTAAATCTCCCCATTGTCCCCCAGGTCACCTGTATCTCCTCCCTCCCCTTATGCTTCTCTACTTAACTCTTAATCTCTCTGGGTGTTCTGGGCTGTGGAGAACACTTAGGGAAGTGATTACTGGCTAGATTGCTCTCTCCCCTTTGGATTCCCCTCTTCACCTATCTTCATCCTCCCTCTTCTCTTCTCCATGTAACTCTGTGAAACTTTCTGGGTTTCCCTCACTGTGGAGATTCTTTTCACCATTTTTCTAGATGTTTTATCAGCAGTGCTGTATGGATGGAGAACTCTTGAGGCTACTGTAAGATTAAGACTGAAAGCATGAGGTAAGAGGCTCAAATCCAAAACTTGAGAACACCAGACAACTCCTGACTCCAGGAAACATTAATGGACAAGAGCAAATCCAAAACTCTGCATACCTACACTGAAACCAAGTTCCATCCAACAGCCAACAAGTTCCAGAGCAAGACAGATCATGCTATTTCTCCAGCAACACAGGAACATAGCCCTGAGCTTCAATATGCAGTCTGTCCAAAGGCACACCAAACCCATAGACACCTCAAGACTCACTACTGGGCACTTCACTGCACTCAGAAGAGATCCAGCTCCACCCACCAGAACACGGACACAAGCTTCCATAACCAGGAAACCTTGACAAGCCAAACGTCTAACCACACACACAGGGTGCAACCTCTACGATAAAGAGGAACCACAAACTTCCAGCATACAGAAAGGCCACCCCCAAAAGAACAATCTAAACAAAATGGAAAGGCAGAGAAATATTCAGCCCGTAAAGGAACATGATACATCCCCACAAAATCATACAAAAGAGGAGGAGATCTCTCTTTTTGAGTATATTTCAAAAAGAATTCAGAATAGTGATAGTAAAGATGATCCAAAATCTTGAAAACAAAATGGAGTTACAGATAAACAGACTAGAAACGAGGCTTAAGAAGATGCAAGAATGTTTAACAAGAACCTAGAAGAGATAAAAAAAAAGAGTCAGTCAATAATGAATACTGCAATAAATAAGATCAAAAGAACTCTGGAGGGAAACAACAGTAGAATAACTGAAGCAGCAGATATAAGTGAGGTGGAAGATAGAGTGATGGAAATAAATGAAGCAGAGAGGAAAAAAGAAAAAAGAATTAAAAGAAATGAGGATAACATCAAAGACCTCTGGGACAATGTTAAACACCACAACATTTGAATAATAAGAGTCCCAGAAGAAGACAAAAAGAAAGGCCATGAGAAAATACTTGAGGAGATAATACTTGAAAACTTCCCTAAAATATGGAAGGAAATAGCCACCCAATTCCAAGAAAGCCAGTGGCTCCAAAACAGGATAAACCTAAAAGGAAACACCCCAAGACACATATTAATCAAATTAATGAAGATCAAACACAAAGAGCAAATATTAAAAGTAGCAAGGGAAAACCAACAAATAACACACAAAGGGATCCCATAAGGATAACAGCTGATCTTTCTACAGAAACTCTTCAGGCCAGAAGGGATTGGCAGGACGTACTTAAAGTGATGAAAGAGAAAAGCCTACAACCTACATTACTATACCCAGTAAGAATCTCAGTCTATTATGCAGGGGAAATGAAAAGCTTTACAGACAAGCAAAAGCTGAGAATTCAGCACCACCAAACCAGCTCTTCAACAAATGATAAAGGAACTTCTCTAGACAGGAAACACAGAAAAGGTTTATAAGTAAGTATGGATGTGAGAATTGGACTGTGAAGAAGGCTGAGCACCGAAGAATTGATGCTTTTGAACTATGGTGTTGAAGAAGACTCTTGAGAGTCCCTTGAACTGCATGGAGATCCAACCAGTCCATTCTGAAGGAGATCAGCCCTTGGATTTCTTTGGAAGGAATGATGCTAAAGCTGAAACTCCAGTACTTTGGCCACCTCATGCGAAGAGTTGACTCACTAGAAAAGACTCTGATGCTGGGAGGGATTGGGGGCAGGAGGAGAAGGGGACGACAGAGGATGAGATGGCTGGATGGCATCACTGACTTGATGGACGTGAGTCTGAGTGAACTCCAGGAGATGGTGATGGACAGGGAGGCCTGGCATGCTGCAATTCATGGGGTTGCAAAAAGTCCGATATGATTGAGCGACTGAACTGAACTGAAGTGTTAGTCGCTCAGTCATGTCTGACTCTTTGTGACCCCATGGACAGCAGCCCACCAGGCTCCTCTGTCCATGAGATTTTCCAGGTAAGGATACTGGAGTCAGTTGCCATTTCCTTCTTCAGGGGAGCTTCCCAAACCAGGGATCGAACCCGGGTCTCCTGCACTGAAGCCAGATTCTTTACTGACTGAGCTACAAAGGAAGCTATAACAGTTTATGAACTCAAATCCGAAACAACAAAATAAATGGCAATGGGATCATACTTAACAATAATTACCCAAAATGTAAAAGGGGTGAATGCCCCAACCAAAAGACAAAGACTGGCTGAATGGATTCCAAAACAAGACCCCTATATATGTTGTCTATAAGGGACCCACTTCCGAACAAGGGACACACAGACTGAAAGTAGAGGGCTGGGAAAATATATTTCAAGCAAATGCAGACCAAAAAAAGCAGGAGGAGCAATACTCATATCAGATAAAACAGATTTTGAAATAAAGACCATGAAAAACGACAAAGAAGGACACTAAAAAATGATTAAAGGATCAATCCAAGAAGAAGATATAACAATTATAATTCTATATGCACACAGCATAGGCACACTGCAATATGTAAGGCAAAGGCTAACAAGTGTGAAAGGGGAAATTTACAGTAACACAATAGTAGTGGGAGACTTTACTATCCCACTCACCCCTATGGATAGATCAACTAAACAGAAAATTAGCAAGGAAACACAAATTATAAATGATACAATGGACTAGTTAGACCTATGAATATCTATATGACATTTCACCCCCAAACAACGCATTTCACCTTTTTCTCAAGAGCACATGGAACCTTCTACAGGATAGATCACATACTGGGCCATAAATCTAGCCTTGGTAAATTCAAAAAATTGAAATCATTCCAAGCATCTTTTCTGATCCCAATGTAGTAAGCCTAGATGTCAACTATAGGGAAAAAAAAAAAAACTATTAATTCAAATATATGGACGCTAAACAACATGCTTCTGAATAACCAACACATCATGGAAGAAATCAAAAAAGAAATCAAATATGCATAGAAATGAATGAAAATGAGAACAAGACAACACAAAACCTAAGGGATTCAGTAATGTCAGTGCTAAGGGGAAGGTTCATAGATTACAAGCTTACCTCAAGTAACAAGAGAAAAATCAAATAAATAACCTAACTGTACACCTAAAGCAACTAGAAAAAGAAGAAATGAAGAACCCTATGGTTAGTAGAGGGAAAGAACACATAAAATTAGGGCAGAAGTAATTGAAAAAGAAACAAAGGAGACTATAACAAAAATCAACAAAACTAAAAGCTGGTTTCTTGAGAAGATAAATAAAAAAAGAAAAACCGTTAGCCAGATTCATCAAGAAACAGAGGGAGAAGAATCAAATCAACAGAATTAGAAATGAAAATGGAGAAATCACAACAGACAACACAGAAATACAAAGGATCATAAGAGATTACTATCAGCAAATTTATGGCAATAAAATGGACCACTTGGAAGAAATGGACGAAGTCTTTAAAAAGTCTAACCTTCCAAAAGTGAACCAGGAAGAAAGATAAAATCTTAACAGACCCATCACAAGCACGGAAATGAAACTGTAATCAGTAATCTTCCAGTAAACAAAAGCCCAAGACTAGATGGCTTGACAGCTGAATTCTACCAACAATTTAGAGAAGACCTAACACCTATCCTACTCAAATTCTTCCAGGAAATTGCAGAGAAAGGTAAGTTGCCAAACTCCTTCTATGAGGCCAGCATCACCCTAATACCAAAACCAGACAAAGATGCCACAAAACCCGAAAACTACAGACCAATATCACTGATGAACATAGATGCAAAAATCCTTTAAAAAATTCTAGGAAATAAAATCCAACAACATATTAAAAAAAATCATACATCATGACCAAGTGGGCTTTATCCCCGGGATGCAAGGATTGTTCAATATTCACAAATCAATCAATGTGATACACCACATTAACAAATTAAAAGATAAAAACCATGTGATTATCTCAATATATGCAGAGAAAGCCTTTGATGAAATTCAACATCCATTTCCATTTATGATAAAAAAAAAAACCTCCAGAAACCATGCATAGAAGGAACATAACTCAGAATAAAGGCCATATATGATAAACCCATAGCAAACATTATACACAATGGTGAAAACTTGAAAGCATTTTCCCTAAAGTCAGGAACAAGAGAAAGGTGCCCACTCTCACTTCTACTATTCAACATAATTTTGGAAGTTTTAGCCACAGAAATCAGAAGAGAAAACAGAAATAAACGGAATCCAGATCAGGAGAAAGTAGTAAAACTCTCACTGTTTGCAGATGGCATGATCCTCTACATAGAAAACCCTAAAGACACTACCAGAAAATTACTAGAGCTAGTCAATGAATGTAGTAAAGTTGCAGGATATAAAATTAACACAGAGAAATCCCCTGCATTCCTATACACTAACAATGAGGAAACAGCAAGAGAAATTAAGGAAACAATTCCATTCACCAGTGCAATGAAAAGAATAAAATAGTTAGGAATAAATATTCCTAAAGAAACAAAAGACCTATACATAGAAAACTATAAAACGTTGATGAAAAACTCAAAGAACACAAATAGATGTAGAAATATGCCATGTTCGTGGATCAGAAGTATCAACATAGTGAAAATGAGTATATAACAAAAGGCAATCTATAGATTCAATGCAATTCCTATCAAGCTACTAATGGCATTTTTCAGAGAACTAGAATAAATCAATTCACAATTTGTATGGAAATACAAAAAAAAATATTGAATAGCCAAAGCAAGCTTGAGAAAGAAGAATGGAACTGGAGGAATCAACCTACCTGACTTTAGACTATATTACAAAGCTACAGTCAATAAGACAGCATGGTACTGGCACAATGCCAAAACATAGATCAATGGAACAAGATAGAAAGCCCAGAGATAAACCCATGCACCTATGGAAACCTTATCTTTGACAAAGGAGGCAAGAATATACAATGGAGAAAAGACAATCTCTTTAACAAGTGGTGCTGGGAAACCTGTCAACCACTTATAAAAGAATGAAACTAGAACACTTTCTAACACCATGCACAAAAATAAACTCAGAATGGATTAAATATCTAAATGTAAGACCAGAAACTATAAAACTCCTAGAGGAAAACATGGGCAAAACACACTCTGACATAAATCATAGCAAGATCCCCTATGACCCACCTCCCAGAGTAATGGAAATAGAAGCAAAAATAAACAAATGGGACCTAATTAAACTTAAAAGCATTTGCACAACGAAGGAAACTATAAGTAAGGTGAAAAGATAGCCTTCAGAATGGGAGAAAATAATAGCAAATGAAGCACCTGACAAGGAATTATTCTCTAAACTATACAACCAGCTCATGAAGATAAATTTACAGAAAAATAAATAACCCAATCAAAAAATGGGAACACGTGTACACCCGTGGCAGATTCATGTTGATGTATGGCAAAACCAATACAGATTGTAAAGTAAAATAAAGTAAAATTTTAAAAAAGGAACTAGGCAACAACAAAAAACAAAAATGCTAAAACTAGTTAAATTGTAAATTATTTTCCTTTTTACTTTAGGAAATAAAAAATTGAAAGTACAAAAAAAAGCGGGGGGGGGCAAAGAACTAACAGATATTTCTCAAAAAAGACATACAGATGGCTAACAAACACATGAAAAGATGTTCAACATTACTCATTATCAGAGAAATGCAAATTAAAATCACAATGAGGTACCATCTCATGCTGGTCAGAAAGGCTGCTATCAAAGTCTACAAACAATAAATGACCATTGGCAAAGTAATGGATAAGAAAGCTGTGGTATGTATATACAATGGAATACTACTCCATGATTAAAAAATGCATTTGAATCGGTTCTAATGAGGTGGATGAAAATGGAGCCTATTATACAGAGTGACAGAGAAGGCAATGTCACCCCACTCCAGTACTTTTGCTTGGAAAATCCCATGGACGGAGGAGCCTGGTAGGCTGCAGTCCATGGTGTCACTAAGAGTGGGACACGACTGAGCGACTTCACTTTCACTTTTCACTTTCATGCATTGGAGAAGGACATGGCGACCCACTGCAGTGTTCTTGCCTGGAGAGTCCCAGGGATGAGGGAGCCAGGTGGGATGCCATCTATGGGGTCGCACAGAGTCAGACACGACTGAAGCGACTTAGCAGCAGTAGCATACAGAGTGAAGTAAGTCAGAAAGAAAACACCAGTACTGTATATTAAGGCACATATACGGAATTTAGAAAGATGTTAATGATGACCCTATATGTGAGACAGCGAAAGAGACAGGATATAAACAACAGACTTTTGAACTCTGTAGGAGAAGGCAAGGGTGGGATGATTTAAGAGAATAGCATTGAAACATGTATATTATAATATGTGAAATAGATTGCCAGTCCAGGTTCGATGCATGAGACAAGGGGCTCAGGGCCAGTGCACTGGGATGACTTTGAGGGGTGGGCTGGGGAGGGAGGTGGGAGGGGGCTTCAGGATGGGAGACACATGTACACCCATGGCTGATTCATGTCAACATATGGCAAAAACCACTACAATATTGTAAATTAATTAGCCCCCAATTAAAATTAATTAATTAGTTTAAAAAATGCTATAAGAACATACAGCATTATATTATATTATAATAGTAAAATACTAATAGTAATATATAAATAATTACTTTAAATGTAAATGGATTAAACTCTCCAACCAAAAGACAAAGATTGACTGAATGGATAGAAAACAAGATCCAAATATAGGCTGTCTACAAGAGACCCACTTCAGACCTAAAGACACATACAGATTGAAAATAAGAGGATTGAAAACATATTCCATGCACATGGAAATCAAAAGGAAGTTGGAGTGGCAATTCTCATTTCTGACAAAATTGACTTTAAAATAAAGAATATTATACAAGAAAAAGAAGGGACATTACATAATGATCAAGGGATCAATCTGAAAAGAAGATAAAATTTTAAACATCTATGCACCCAGCATAGAAGCACCTCAGTACATAAGGCAAATAAACAAACGTAAAAAAGGAAATTGACAGCAACACAATAATTGTAAGGGATGTTAACACCCCAGTTATACCAATGGACAGATCATCAAAACAGAAAATTAATAAGCATCGAACCCAGCTCTCCCACATTGCAGGCAGACGCTTTAACCTCTGAGCCACCAGGGAAGATCTCAATAAGGAAACACAAACCTTAAATGAAACATTAGACCCAAGGGACCTAATTGATATCTTCAGCATTGTCCACACAAATCCAAGAGAACACACTTTCTTCTCAAGTGTGCTTGGAATATTTTCCAGGATAGACTATATTGGGGCCAAAAATCAAACCTCAGTAAATTATTAAAAATTGAAATTCTATGAAGCATTTTTTCTGACCACAATACTATGAGACTAGATATCAGTTACAGTAAAAAACACAAACACTTGGAGATTAAACAATATGCTTTTACATAATGAACAGGTAAGTGAAGAAATCAAAAGGGAAATCAAAGAATTCTTGAAACAAATGAGAATGAAAACATGACAACTCAAAACCTATGGGATGCAACAAAACAGTTCTAAGAGGGAAGTTTGTAGCAAGAAAAAAGAAAAACATTAAATAGACAACCTAACTTTACACCTAAAACAACTGGATAAAGGACATTAAAAGAAAAAAAAAAGTTAGTTGAAGGAAAGACATCCTACAGATCAGATCAGAAATAAATGAAGGAACATTAGTACAGATTAATAAAACTGGAAGGTGCTTCTTTGAGAAAATAAACAAAATTGTCAATTAGTCAAATCCATCAAGAAGAAATGGGAGAAGAATTAAATCAACAAAATTAGGAATGAGAAAGGAGAGGGTAACAGACAACACAGAAATACAAAGGATCATAAGGGGTTACTATGAGCAACTATATGTCAAGAAAACGGACCGACTGAAATAAATGGATCTATTCTTAGAAAAGTTCAATCTACCAAGACTGAACCAGGAAGAAACAGAAATTATGAACAAGCAAATTACATGCACTGAAATCGAAAATGGGAATGCATGTACACCTGTGGTGGATTCATGTCAATCTATGCCAAAACCAATACAAAATTGTAAAGTAAAAATTAAAAATAAATAATTAATTTTTAAAAAATTAAAAAAAAAAACCACTCCCAAAAAATTGAAGGACAGGGCCAGATCGTTTCGCAGGTGAATTCTCTCAAACATTTAGAGAAAAGCTAATGCCTATTCTTATCAAACTCTTTCAAAAAACTGCAGAGGAAGGAACATTTCCAAACTCATTCTACAAGGCCGTCATCACCCTAATACCAAAACCAGACAAAGACAACATGAAAAAGAAAATTACAGGCCAATATCATTGATGAAAATAGATGGAAAAATCCTCAACAAAACTCTAGCAAACAGAATTCAAAAAAACATTAAAAAGATAGCACACTATGATCAAGTTGAGTTAATTCCAAGGATGCAAGCATTCTTCAATATACTTGTGTATATCCATCAATGTGATATATCATGTTAACAAATTGCAAGATAAATCCATATGGTCATCTCAATAGAGGCAGAAAAAGCTTTTGAAAAATTTC
>NW_024070205.1:73293425-73404776 GCF_014754425.2 Oryx dammah | reverse complement strand
AATCACACATTTAATTTCCTTTAAATACTTCTGCCTCTACATTAAGGTTTTAAGGGCTATTTTCCTCTTTAATTTTCAAAGTTTTTTTTAAAATTATTATCACTATTTTCCACATATATTCTTTTGCTTGCTTTTCTTATTCTTTTTCTGTTGTTGTTTTTCTTTAACATATGTAAAACTTCATCTACCTCTATTTAAATTTGCTTTTCTAGCCTTTCTTTCTTTTTTTTCTTTTCTTGCTTTTCCTCATTATTTTATTAGTCTGTTTTGTTTAGTTGTTTTATTCCCCAGTTGACATATGGCTTTGGTTTTGTTTTCCAGTTTACGCTTTTAGTCAGATTTGTTAATAACTAGTTGATATCATTCTTACTTTCCTCTGCTCACTGGATCAATCTCTTCTCCTCTTCCCCCCCCCCCCCCACTGTTTGGTTTTGTTTATGTGTGTATATGCGTGCGTATATTTCCCACTCTTTTGTTAGTACTTGCCTGATTTTGTATCTGCCATTTGTCTGAGGTTTGTAGTTTGTTTCTTGTTTTATTGTGTTTGTTTTATCCCCTTTAATGCCATTACAAACCACCTGTGGAATCTCACTTCCCTGGCCAGAGATCAGGCCCAGAACCTTTGAAGTGGGAGCACTGACAGGACTCTAGACTGTCATAAAACTCCTAACCCCAGGGAGTATTTATTAGTGAGAATTCCCATAAAAGCCTCCACCTGTATATACCTGGCATCACCCAAATTCCAGCAGCATCCAGTGTAGGATACCTCACTCAGAAAACAGCAAGATAAAAACATAAACCCAGTCATCAGCAAACAGGCTTGCCACCTCATACAGCCCTGCCCATCAGAAGGAAAAACAACAACAACAACAACAATTTACCTCCTTTCACCAGAGTACAAACAAAAGTCACATCCAAAAGAAGTCTACCCGAACAACTGGCACAACCTTACACACCAAGACCAGAAACCTTAATGAAGGAGGAATTCGACCTGAAAGCCTGAGAAAAGGAGACATCAAGTGCAATAATGAAAAAAAGAAAAAAAAAGGTAAAAAAAATATTGCTCAAATGAAGGAACAAACTAGAAGAAGAAAAGACCAAAAAAAAAAAGAAAGAAAGAAAGAAAAAAAAAGCCCTAAGACGAAATAGTTCAATTATGTGAAAAAAATTTCAGAATAATGATGGTAAAGATGTTCCAAAACCTTGAAAATAGAATGTAAAAAAGGCCAAGAAGCAATCAACACAATTAACACAATCACCAAGGATATAGAAGAAATAAAGAATAAACAAAGATGAATAACACAATTACTGAAATTACAAATATTCTAGAATAAAACAATAATAGACTAACTGAAGCAGAAGAATGGAACAATGAGCTGGAAGATAGAATGGTTGACATAGTTGCTAATGAGCAGAGTAAAGGAAAAAGAATGAAAATAATTGAGGAGAGCTTCAGAGACCTCTGGGACAGTGTTAAACACACCAACATTTGAGCTATAGAGGTCCCAGAGGAAGAAGAGAAAAAGAAAGCCACTGAGCATTTTTTTGAAGATACTATAGTTGAAAACCTTCCCAGCATGGGAAAGGAAATAGTCAATCAAGTTCAAGAAGCACAGAGAGTCCAATACAGGATAAATCCAAGCAGAAACATGTCAAGACTCATACTCACCAACAGAGATTAAATACAAAGAAAGAATATTAAAAGCAGCAAGGGAAAAGCAACAAGCAACACACAAGGGAAAAGCCATTCAATTAACAGCTGATGTTTCAGCAGAAATCCTGCAGACCAGAAAGGAATGGCAGGATATATTTAAAGTACTGAAAGGGGAAAATCTACAAGCAAGATTACTTTACCTGGAAAGGATTTCATTCAAAATTGATGGAAAAATTAAAACCTTTACAGACAAGCAGTAGTTAAGAGAATTTAGCACCAGCAAACCAGCTTTACAACATATATTAAACGGACATATAGGCGATAAGCATAAGACAAAGGAAAGACCTACAAAAAAACCAAAACAATTAAGAGAATGCTAATTGGGGGGTGGTCTTCAGATGGCAGAGGAATAGGACGGGGAGATCACTTTCTCCCCCACAAATTCATCAAAAGATCATTTGAATGTTGAGCAACTTCCCCAAAACAACTTCTGGACACTGGCAGAGGACACCAGGCACCCAGAAAGGTAGCCCATTTCTTCCAAAGGATGTAGGACAAAATGTAAAAGACAAAAAGAGAGACAAAAGAGTTAGGGACAGAGACCCGTCCTGGGGAAGGAGTCGTGAAAGGAGAGAAGTTTCCAAACACCAGGAAAACCCTCTCACCAGTAGGTCGGTGGGGAGTTTTGGAATCTCAGAGGGCAACATAAAGTGAAAGAAAGAAAGAAAGTCACTCAGTTGTGTCTGACTCTTTGTGACCCTATGAACTGTAGCCTACCAGGGTCTTCTGTTCATGGGATTATCCAGGCAAGAATGCTGGAGTGGGTTGCCATTTCCTTCTCCAGGGGATCTTCCCTACCAGGGATAAAACCCAGGTCTCCCAAATTGCAGGCATATGCTTTAACCTCTGAGCCACCAGGAAGAGGGCAACATAACAGGGAGGGGAAAAAACACACACACACACACACACACAGAGAATATATGCCTTAACCACAACTCTCAGCGGAGAAATAGCTCAGATGCTCAAGTCTGCCACCAGCAAGTGGGGGAGGCACTGTTGCATTGCTTAGGGTTGAGGACCAGTCCTGAATGCCCTGAGGACAATCTGAGGGAGCTAACGTGAGATAGCAACCCAAACTGTGGGACAGACAGAGAGAGAGAGGGATAAAAAAGAAAGAAAATCTCTAACCTAAGCCACATCCTGGCCCGCTCACAGAACAAAGGAATGAGCGAATGCCAAAGGAGAGCTAGCAGGCTGCAGACCAGCTCCTCCCGCCACCGGAAGCAGAGAGGCAGGCAGGTGACAGCCAGAGCCGGAAGGCGAGGGACAATTTTGGACCAGAGATGGCATCCTCCACCAAACTGGTAGCAGACTCCTAGTTAATAACCATGTCTTCCTAGATTATTGGACGGTTGACATCTGCCAGGAGGGTTGCAATCTGAGATCAGCCCCGCAGAGGAGACACACGGCACACCTGAGATGGCGCACTTGCAGTGCACACAGTAAACCAAGAGACTGGGACCAGAGAGGTGATAAGACGCACTGCACACCTGGGACAGTGTGCTCGCCAAGCACCTGGTTGCCTGAGCTCCTCGGACCTGGGAAGGGCACAAAACGCAGGCCCAGCTGAGTCTATGCCTTTGTGGAGAACCTGAACCTGAGCAGCTTAGACCTGGGAAGTGCATGCAAACTAGGGCCCGCTTTGGAAAGTTCCCCTTCCAAGCAACCTGGAGTCTGAGCAGTGTAGACAGGGAAAGCACAGGCACCATGAGCTAGGGGAACCCAGTGTGGTCCAGACACTGTGGGCACTCCCCACACATGCCAGTGATATTTGTTTGCAGTATTCCTCCCTCCCCACAGCACTGCTGAACAAGTGAGCCTAAATAAATGACCACCTCACCCCCTTGTGTCAGGGTAGAAATTAGCCTCTAGAGACTTGCAAACAGAGGAAGCCAAAATAATAAGATGGAACTGCTCTTGAAGTGACAGGCACAACAGATTGAAACCCTGTAGTTAGCATTGACTAAGCACTGGAAGGGCCCTGTAGACCTTGAAAATAAGTGTAAGCTGAAACAAGGAACCATCTGAAAGTGAACTCACCCGACACTGCCCTCAACAGCTCCAGAGAAATTCCTAAATATATTTTTACTATTATCATTTTTTTTAATTTTTCAGTTCTTTATTACACCTTTAGTTTTCATTTTTATAACCTACTATTACCTTGCAGAAAAGACCCTATTTTTTAAAGCAAATGTCACATATGTATTTTTTATAATTTGTGATTGGTTTTGTATTTTTAATGTTGTATTTTTCAGTCCAAACTCTACTCTAGATTTTTAATCTTTACTTTTTAGTATCTGTTATCAATTGTGTACCTCTAATAATCTAATCTTCAGTACCCAGTTTTACATAGAGGTGTGAATACTGGTTTGATTGCTCTCTCCCCTTTTAACTCTCCCTATTGTCCCCCAGGTCACCTGTATCTCCTCCCTCCCCGTATGCTTCTCTACTAAACTCTGAATCTCTCTGGGTGTTCCAGGCTGTGGAGAACACTTAGGGAACTGATTCCTGGCTAGATTGGTCTCTCCCCTTTTGATGGCCCCTCTTCTCCTCATGGTCACCTCTATCTCTTCTCCCTCTTCTCTTCTCTATTTAATTCTGTGGCCTCTTCACCTATCTTCCTCCTCCCTCTTCTCTTCTCCATGTAACTCTGTGAACCTTTCTGGGTGTCCCTCACTGTGGAGATTCTTTTCACCATTTATCTATGTGTTTTATCAGCAGTGCCGTATGAATGGAGATGTCTTGAGGCTACTGTAAGATTAAGACTGAATGCTAGTGGTAAGAAGGTTAAGTCCAAAGCTTGAGAACACCAGATATCTCCTGACTCCAGGGAATATTAATGGACAAGAACACATCCAAAACCCTGCATACCTACACTGAAACCAAGATCCACCCAAGAGCCAACAAGTTCCAGAGCAAGACATACCATGCTAATTCTCCAGCAACACAGGAACATAGCCCTGAGCTTCAATATATAGGCTGTCCAAAGGCACACCAAACCCATAGACACCTCAAAACTCACTACCTGTCACTTCACTGCACTCAGAGAGAAGAGATCCAGCTCTACCCACCAGAACACGGACACAAGCTTCCATAACCAGGAAACCTTGACAAGCCAAAAGTCCAACAACAGCCACAGGGTGCAACCTCCACAATAAAGAGGAACCACAAACTTCCAGCATACAGAGAGGCCACCCCAAAGAGAGCAATCTAAACAAAATGAAAAGGCAGAGAAATATTCAGCCAGTAAAGGAACATGATAAATCCCCAAAAAATCATACAAAAGAGAAGGAGATAGGGAGTCTATCTCAAGAAGAATTCAGAATAATGATAGTAAATATGATCCAATATCTTGAAAACAAAATGGAGTTACAGATAAATAGACTAGAGACGAGGCTTGAGAAGATGCAAGAATGTTTAACAAAGACCTAGAAGAGATAAAAAAGAGTCAGTCAATAATGAATAATGCAATAAATAAGATCAAAAGAACTCCAGAGGGAAACAACAGTAGAATACCTCAAGCAGAAGATAGGATAAGTGAAGTGGAAGACAGAATGGTGGAAATAAATGAAACAGAGAAGAAAAAAGAAAACAGAATTTTAAAAAATGAGGACAACATCAGAGATCTCTGGGACAATGTTAAACACCCCATGATTTAAATCATAGGAGTCCCAGGAGAAGACAAAAAGAAAGACCATGAGAAAATACTCGAGGAGATAATACTTGACAACTTCCCTAAAATATGAAGGAAATAGCCACCCAAGTCCAAGAAAGCCAGAGGGTCCAAAACAAGATAAACCCAAAGTGAAAGACCCCAAGACACATATTATTCAAATTAACCAAGATCAAATACAAAGAGCAAATATTAAAAGCAGCAAGGGAAAACCAATAAATAACACACAAGGGGATTCCCATAAAGATAACAGCTGATCTTTCTACAGAAACTCTTCAGGCCAGAAGGGATTGGCAGGACGTACTTAAAGTGATGAAAGAGAAAAGCCTACAACCCACATTACTATACCCAGTAAGAATCTCAGTCTATTATGCAGGGGAAATGAAAAGCTTTACAGACAAGCAAAAGCTGAGAGAATTCAACACCACCAAACCAGCTCTTCAACAAATGATAAAGAAACTTCTCTAGACAGGAAGCACAGAAAAGGTTTATAAGTAAGTAAGTGTTAGTCGCTCAGTCATATCCGACTCTTTGTGACACCATGAACGGCAGCCCGCCAGGCTCCTCTGTCCATGAGATTTTCCAGGTAAGGATACTGGAGTCGGTTGCCATTTCCTTCTCCAGGGGATATTCCCAAACCAGGGATCGAACCCAAGTCTCCTGCACTGCAGCCCGATTCTTTACTGACTGAGCTACAAGGGAAGCTCTAAATATTTATAAACTCCAATCCAAAACAACAAAATATTTTACTTTACAATTCTGTATTGGTTTTGCCATACATTGACATGAATCCACCACGGGTGTACATGCGTTCCCAAGGGGAAAAAAAAAAAAAGAGGCCTGGATATTTTGGGCCTACTTAAGTTTCCAGAGGGCATCCAAACAGCCTCTTGATCACTTAAGTCTCCAAAGGCATGATCTTCTCATTCAAGAACCCAAACAATAAAACAACTTCCTCCTTTCCTCTAATTAAAAATAAATAAATAAATGGCAACGGAATCATACTTAACAATAATAACCCAAAATGTAAATGGGTTGAATGCCCCAACCAAAAGACAAAGACTGGCTGAATGGATTCAGAAACAAGACCCCTATATATGCTGTCTATATGGGACCCACTTCAAACCAAGGGACACATATAGACTGAAAATAGAGGGCTGGAAAAATACATTTCAGGCAAATGAAGATCGGAAAAAAAAAAAAAAAGCAGGAGAAGCAAGATTCAGATTAGATAAAACAGATTTTGAAATAAAGACCATAAAAATGCAAAGAAGGACACTAAATAATGATCAAAAGATCAATCCAAGAAGAAGATATAATGATTATAAATATATATGCACAAAACAGAGGCACACTTCAATATGTAAGGCAAATGCTAACAAGTGTGAAAGGGGAAATGAACAGTAACATAATAATAGTGGGAGACTTTAATGTCCCACTCACACCTATGGATAGATCAGTTAAACAGAAAATTAGTAAGGAAACACAAATTATAAATGATACAATGGACTAGTTAGACCTATGAATATTTATATGACATTTCACCCCCAAACAACACACATGGAACCTTCTACAGGAGCATATGGAACCTTCTCAAGAGCACATGGAACCTTCTACAGGATAGATCACATACTGGGCCATAAATCTAGCCTTAGTAAATTCAAAAAATTGAAATCATTCCAAGCATCTTTTCTGATTCCAATGCAGTAAGCTTAGATGTCAACTACAGGGAAAACAAAACAAAACAAAACTATTAAAAATACAAATATAAGGAGGCTAAACAACATGCTTCTGAATAGCCAACAAATCACGGAAAAAATCAAAAAGAAAACAAAATATGCTTAGAAACGAATGAAAATGAAAACACGACAACACAAAACCTAAGGGATTCAGTGAAGCAGTGCTAAGTGGAAAGTTCATAGCATTACAAGCTCACTTCAGGAAAGAAGAGAAAAATCAAAGAAATAACCTTACTGTACACCTAAGGCAACAAGAAAAAGAAGAAATGAAGAACCCCAAGGTTAGTAGAGGGAAACAACTCATAAAATTAGGGCAGAAGTAATTGAAAAAGAAACAAAGGAGACTATAGCAAAAATCAACAAAACTAAAAGCTGGTTCTTTGAGAAGGCAAATAAAATAGAAAAACCATTAGCCAGACTCATCGAGAAACAAAGGGAGAAGAATCAAATCAACAGAATTAGAAATGAAAATGGAGAAATCACAACAGACAATGCAGAAATACAAAGGATCATAAGAGATTACTATCAGCAACTTTATATCAAAAAAATGGACCACTTGGAAGAAATGGACGATTTCTTAAAAAGTAACCTTCCAAAAGTGAACCAGGAAGAAAGATAAAATCTTAGCAGACCCATCACAAGTACGGAGATGAAACTATAATCAGTAATCTTCCAGTAAACAAAAGCCCAAGACTAGATGGCTGGACAGCCGAATTCTACCAAAAATTTAGAGAAGACCTAACACCTATCCTACTCAAATTCTTCCAGGACATTGCAGAGGAAGGTAAATTGCCAAACTCATTCTATGAGGCCACCATCACCCTAATACCAAAACCAGACAAAGATGCCACAAAAAACGAAAACTACAGACCAATATCACAGATGAACATAGATGCAAAAATCCTTTAAAAAAATTCTAGGAAATAAAATCCAACAACATATTAAAAAAAAATCATACATCATGACCAAGTGGGCTTTATCCCAGGGAAGCAAGGATTCTTCAATAGTCACAAATCAATCAATGTGATACACCACTTTAACAAATTAAAAGATAAAAACCATATGATTTTCTCAATATATGCCGAGAAAGATTTTGACAAAATTCAACATCCATTTATGATAAAAAAAAAATATCCGGAAACCATGCATAGAAAGAACATAACTCAGAATAAAGGCCATATGATAAACCCACAGAAAACATTACACTCAGTGGTGAAAACTTGAAAGTATTTTCCCTAAAGTCAGGAACAAGAGAAAGGTGCCCACTCTCACTACTATTATTCAACATAATTTTGGAAGTTTTAGCCACAGAAATCAGAAGAGAAAACAGAAATAAACGGAATCCAGATCAGGAGAACGTAGTAAAACTCTCACTATTTGCAGATGACATGATCCTCTACATAGAAAACCCTAAAGACACTACCAGAAAATTACTAGAGCTAGTCAGTGAATATAGTAAAGTTGCAGGATATAAAATTAACACACAGAAATCCCTTGCATTCCTATACACTAACAATGAGAAAACAGCAAGAGAAATTAAGGAAACAATTCCATTCACCAGTGCAATGAAAAGAATAAAATAGTTAGGAATAAAACTTCCTAAAGAAACAAAAGACATATATATAGAAAACTATAAGACATTGATGAAAAACTCAAAGAACACAAATAGATATAGAAATATACCATGTTCGTGGATCAAAAGTATCAATATAGTGATAATGAGTATACTACAAAAAGCAATCTATAGATTCAATGCAATTCCTATTAAGCTACTAATGGCATTCTTCAGAGAACTAGAATAAATCAATTCACAATTTGTATGGAAATACAAAAAAATCTCGAATAGCCAAAGCAATCTTGAGAAAGAAGAATGGAACTGGAGGAATCAACTTGCCTGACTTCAGAGTATATTACAAAGCTACAGTCCATAAGATAGCACAGTACTGGCACAATGCCAAAAACATAGATCAATGGAACAAGATAGAAAGCCCAGCGATAAATCCATGCACATATGGACAGCTTATCTTTGACAAAGGAGGCAAGAATATTTAATGGAGAAAAGACAATCTCTTTAACAAGTGGTGCTGGGAAAACTGGTCAACCACTTGTAAAAGAATCAAACTAGAACACTTTCTAACACCATATACAAAAATAAACTCAAAATGGATTAAAGATCTAAATGTAAGACCAGAAACTATAAAACTCCTAGAGGAAAACATGGGCAAAACACACTCTGACATAAATCATAGCAAGATCCCCTATGACCCACCTTCCAGAGTAATGGAAATAGAAGCAAAAATAAACAAATGGGACCTAATTAAACTTAAAAGCTTTGCACAACGAAGGAAACTGTAAGTAAGGTGAAAAGATAGCCTTCAGAATGGGAGAAAATAATAGCAAACAAAGCAACTGACAAGGAATTATTCTCCAAACTATACAAGCAGCTCATGCAGATCAATTTACAGAAAAATAAATGACCCAATCAAAAAATGGGTCAAAGAACTAACAGGCGTTTCTCCAAAAAGACATACAGATGGCTAACAGACACATGAAAAGATGTTCAACATTACTCATTATCAGAGAAATGCAAATTAAAATCACAATGAGGTACCATCTCATGCTGGTCAGAAAGGCTGCTGTCAAAGTCTACAAACAATAAATGCTGGAGAGTATGGAGAAAAGGGAACCTTCTTACATTGTTTGTGGGAATGTAAACTAGTACAGCCACTATGGAGAATAGTGTGGAGATTCCTTAAAAAAACTGGAAATAGAACTGCCATATGATCCAGCAATCTCACTGCTAGGCATACACACTGAAGAATCCAGAATTGAAAGACACGTGTACCCCATTGTTCATCGTAGCACTGTTTACAATAGCTAAGACATGAAGCAACACAGATGCCCATTGGCAAATTAATGGATAAGAAAGCTGTGGTATGTATGTATACACAATGGAATACTACTCAGCGATTAAAAAATGCATTTGAGTCAGTTCTAATGAGGTGGATGAAAATGGAGCCTATTATACAGAGTGAAGTAAGTCAGAAAGAAAACACCAGTACAGTATATTAAGGCATATGTACAGAATTTAGAAAGATGTTAATGATGACCCTAAATGTGAGACAGCGAAAGAGACAGGATGTAAACCACAGACTTTTGAACTCTGTGAGAGAAGAAAAGGGTGGGATGATTTAAGAGAATAGCATTGAAACATGCATATTATAATATGTGAAATAGATTGCCAGTCCAGGTTCGATGCATGAGACAAGGGGCTCAGAGCCAGTGCACTGGGACGACTTTGAGGGATGGGATGGGCAGGGAGGTGGGAGGGGGCTTCAGGATGGGAGACAGATGTACACCCTTGGCTGATTCATGTCAACATATGGCAAAAACCACTACAATATTGTAAATTAATTACCATCCAATTAAAATAAATAAATTTTAAAAATGCTATAGGAACATGCAACATATTTTATTATAATAGTAAAATGCTAATAGTAATATATAAATAATAACTTTAAATTTATATGGATTAAACTCTCAACTAAAGACACAGATTGGCTGAATGGATAGAAAACAAGACCCATATATAGGGTGTCTACAAGAGACCCACTTCAGACCTAAAGACACACACAGACTGAACGTAAAAGGATGGAAAATATATTCCATGTATATGGAAATCAAAAGGAAGTTGGAATGGCAATTCTCATTTCTGACAAAATTGACTTTAAAATAAAGAATATTATACAGGATAAAAAGGGACATTACATAATGATCAAGGGATCAATCCCAAAAGAAGACAAACTTCTAAACATCTATGCACCCAGCATAGAAGCACCTCAGTACATAAGTCAAATACTAACAAACATAAAAAAGGGAAACTGACAACAACACAATAATGGTAAGGGATGTTAACACCCCAGTTATACCAATGGGCAGATCATCAAAATAGAAAATTAATAAGGAAACACAAATCTTAAATGAAACATTAGGCCAAAGGGACCTAATTGATATCTTCAGCATTTTCCACACAAATCCAAAAGAACACACTTTCTTCTCAAGTGTGCTTGAAACATTTTCCAGGATAGACTATCAGATCAGATCAGTCGCTTAGTCATGTCCAACTCTTTGCAACCCCATGCACTGCAGCATGGCAGCCTCCCTGTCCATCACCATCTCCCAGAGTTCACTCAAACTCACGTCCTTCGAGTCAGTGATGCCATCCAGCCATCTCATCCTGTCGTCCTCTTCTCCTCCTGCCCCCAATCCCTCCCAGCATCAGAGTCTTTTCCAATGAGTCAACATTTCACATGAGGTGGCCAAAGTACTGGAGTTTCAGCTTTAGCATCATTCCTTCCAAAGAAATCCCAGGGCTGATTTTCAGAATGGACTGGTTGGATCACCTGGCAATCCAAGGGACTCTCAAGAGTCTTCTCCAACACCACAGTGCAAAAACATCAATTCTTTGGCACTTAGCTTTCTTCACAGTCCAACTCTCACATTCATACATGACCACTGGAAAAATCATAGCCTTGACTTGACGGACCTTTGTTGGCAATGTAATGTCTCTGCTTTTCCATATGCTATCTAGGTTGGTCATAACTTTCCTTCCAAGGAATAAGTGTCTTTTAATATCATGGCTGCAGTCACCATCTGCAGTGATTTTGGAGCTCCCCAAAATAAAATCTGACACTGTTTCCACTGTTTCCCCATCTATTTCCCATGAAGTGATGAGACTAGATGCCATGATCTTCGTTTTCTGAATGTTGAGCTTTAAGACAACTTTTTTACTCTCCTCTTTCATTCTCATCAAGAGGCTTTTTAGTTCCTCTTCACTTTCTGCCATAAGGGTGGTGTCATCTGCATATCTGAGGTTATTTATACTTCTGCTGGAAATCTTGATTCCAGCTTGGGCTTCTTCCAGCCCAGCGTTTCTCATGATGTACTCTGCATATAAGTTAAATAAGCAGGGTGACAATGTACAGCCTTGACATACTCCTTTTCCTATTTGGAACCAGTCTGTTGTTCTATTTCCAGTTCTAACTGTGGCTTCCTGACCTGCATATAGCTTTCTCAAGAGGAAGGTCAGGTAGTCTGCTATTCCTATCACTTTCAGAATTTTCCACAGTTTATTGTGATCCACACAGTCAAAGGCTTTGGCATAGTCAATAAAGCAGCAATAGATGTTTTTCTGGAACTCTCTTGCTTTTTTGATGATCCAGGAGATGTTTGCAATTTGATCTCTGGTTCTTCTGCCTTTTCTAAAACCAGCTTGAACATCTGGAAGTTCATGGTTCACATATTGCTGAAGCCTGACTTGAAGAATTTTGAGCATTACTTTACTAGCATGTGAGATGAGTGCAATTGTGTGGTAGTTTGAGCGTTTTTTGGCATTGCCTTTGTTTGGGATTGGAATGAAAACTGACCTTTTCCAGTCCTGTGGCCACTGCTGAGTTTTCCACATTTGTTGGCATATTGAGTGCAGCACTTTCACAGCATCATCTTTCAGGATTTGAAATAACTCAGCTGGAATTCCATCATCTCCACTGTAAAGGGGCAATATTGCATAGGAACCTGGAATGTTAGGTCCATGAATCAAGGCAAATTGGAAGTGGTCAAAGAGGAGATGGCAAGAGTGAACATCAACATTCTAGGAATCAACGAATTAAAATGGACTGGATTCGGTGAATTTAACTCAGATGACCATTATATCTACTACTGCGGGCAGGAACCCCGTAAAAGAAATGGAGTAGCCAACATGGTCAACAAAAGAGCCCGAAATGCAGTACTTGGATGCAATCTCAAACATGACAGAATGATCTCTGTTCATTTCCAAGACAAACCATTCAATATCACAGTAATCCAAGTCTATGCCCCAACGAGTAACACTGAAGAAGCTGAAGTGGAACAGTTTTATGAAGACCTACAAGACCTTATAGAACTAACACCCAAGAAAAAGAGGATAGACTATATTTGGGCCAAAAATCAAACCTCAGTTAATGTTTAAACATTGAATTTCTATGAAGCATTTTTTCTGACCACAATACTATGAGACTAGATATCGATTACAGTAAAAAAAAAAAATAAACACTTGGATATTAAACAATATGCTTTTACATAATGAACAAATAAGTGAAGAAATCAAAAGTGAAATCAAAGAATTCTTGAAACAAATGAGAGTGAAAACATGACAACTCAAAACCTATGGGATGCAACAAAACAGTTCTAAGATGGAAGTTTATAGAAAGAAAAAAGAAAAACATCAAATAGACAACCTAACTTTACAGCTAAAACAACTGGATAAAGAAGGACATAAAAAGAAAAAAAAAAGTTAGTAGAAGGAAAGAAATCCTACAGATCAGATCAGAAATAAATGAAAAAGAAATGAAGGAACAACAGTAAAGATTAATAAAACTAAAAGGTGCTTCTTTGAGAAGATAAACAAAATTGTCAATTAGTCAAATCCATCAAGAAAAAAATGGGAGAAAAGTCAAATCCATAAAATTAGGAATGAGAATGGAGAGGGTAACAGACACAGAAATACAAAGGATCATAAGGGGTTACTATAAGCAACTATATGCCAGTAAAACGGACAACATCTATTCTTAGAAAAGTTCAATCTACCAAGACTGAACCAGGAAGAAATAGAAATTATGAATAAGCCAATTACATGCACTGAAATCGAAAATGTGATTTAAAAACTCCCCCAAAATTGAAGCACAGGGCCAGAGAGTTTCACAGGTGAATTCACTCAAACATTTAGAGAAGAGCTAATGTCTATACTTATGAAACTCTTTCAAAAAACTGCAGAGGAAAGAATGCTTCCAAACTCATTCTACAAGGCCATCATCACCCTAATACCAAAACCAGACAAAGACAACACGAAAAAGAAAATTACACGCCAATATCATTGATGAAAATAGGTGGAAAAACCCTCAGCAAAACTCTAGCAAACAGAATTCAAAAATACATTAAAAAGATAGCACACTACGATCAAGTTGGGTTAATCCAGGGATGCAAGCATTCTTCAATATACTTGTGTATATCCATCAATGTGATATACCATATTAACAAATTGCAAGATAAAACCATATGGTCATCTCAATAGAGGCAGAAAAAGCTTTTGAAAAATTTCTGTACCCATTTATGATAAATACTCTTCAAAACATGAGCAAAGAAGGAACCTACCTCAACATAATAAAGGCCATGTATGAGAAACCGAGAGCAAACATTATTCTCAAAGGTGAAAAACTGAAAGCATTCCCTTGAGATCAGGAAAAGACAAGGGTGCCCACTCACACCACTATTAGTCAACATTGTTTGGAAGCCCTAGCAACAGCAATCACAGAAGAAAGAGAAATAAAAGGAATCCAGATTGGAAAATAAGAAGCAAAACTCTCATTGTTTGCAGACAGATGATACTATACATAGAAAACCTTAAAGATATGTTCAGGAAATTACTAGAGGTAATCAGTGAATTTAGCAAACTGACAGCATACAAAATGAATAGACAGAAATCAATTGCATTCCTCTGTACTAACAATGAAACATCAGAAAGAGAAATTAAGGTATCAATACCATTTACCATTGCAACAAAAAGAATAAAATGCCTAGGGAAAAAATCTAAGGAGACATAAGAGCTATATACAGAAAAGTACAAGACGTTGAGGAAAGAAATCAAAGACAACATAAAGAGATGGAGAGATATTCCATGTCCCTGGGTTAGAAGAATCAACATTATGAAAATGACTATACTACTAAATATAATCTGCAGATTCAATGCAACCTGTATCAAAATACCAATGCTATTTTTCACAGAACTAGAACAAAAAGTCACAATTCATACGGAAACACAAAAGACCTGAATAGCCAAAGCAATCTTGAGAAAGAAAAATAGAGCTAGAGGAATCAACCTTCCTGACTTCAGACTGACTACAAAGCTAGAGTTATCCAGACAGTATGGTACTGGCAGAAAAACAGAAATATAGACCAATGGAACAAGATAGAAAGCCCAGAGATTAACCCATACACCTATGAATAACTTATGCTTGACAAAGGAGGCGAGAATATACCATGGGGCAAATAAGTGCTGCTGGGAAAACTTGACAGCTACATGGAAAAGAATGAAATTAGACTACTTTCTAACACCATACACAAAGATAAACTCAAAATGGATGCAAAACACAGGCAGAACACCCTATGTCATAAATCACAGCAAGATCCTCTATGACCCACCTCCTAGAGTAGTGGAATAAAATCAAAGATAATCAACTGGGATGTAATTAAACTTAAAAGCTTCTCCACAGCAAAGGAAATTATGAGTAAGGTGAAAAGACAATGCTCAGAATGGGAAAAAATAATAGCACATGAAACAACTGGCAAAGGATTAATTTCCAAAAAATACAAGCAGCTCATACAAATCAATACCAGAAAAACAAACAATCCAATCAAAAAGTGGGGAAAAGACCTAAACAAACATTTGTCTAAAGACCTAAAATGGCTAATAAACATATGAATATATTCTCAATACCACTATTAGAGAAACACAAGTCAAAACTACAATGAGATATCACTTCACAACAGTCAGGATGACCATCAAAAGTCTACAAACAATAAATGCTGGAGAAGGTGAGAAGAAAAGGGAACCCTCTTGCACTGTTAGTGGGAATGTAAATTAATATAGCCACTATAAAGAACAGTATGGAGAATACTTACAAAGCCAGGAGTAAAACCACTATATGACGCACCAACCCCACTCCTAGGTATACACCCTGAGGAAACCAAAATTGAAAAAGACACATGTACCCCATTGTTCACTGCATTTCCATTTATAACAGCTAGGACATGGAAGCAACATAGATGTCCACAGATTAATAAAGAAGCTGTGCTACATATATACAGTGGAATATTACCCAATCATAAAAAGGAATGCACTTCAGTCAGTCCTAAAGAGGTGGATGAACATAGAGCCTAGTATACAGAGTGAAGTAAGTCAGAAAGAGAAAAACAAATGTCGTATACTAACACATATACATGGAATCTAGAGATATTGTACTGATAAACTTATTTGCACAGCAGCAATAGAGACACAGACACTGAGAACAGACTGATGGCTGGCAGGGAGGAAGTAAAGGGTGGGATGGATGGAGAGGGTTAGCATGCAAACTTAAACTACCATATGTAAAATAGACAGCCAATAGGAATTTGCTGTATGACTCAGAGAACTCAATCCAGAGCTCAGTAACAACCTAGAAGGGTGGGATGGGCAGGGAAATGGGAGGGATGTTCATGTGGGAGGAGACATGGGTAAATCTTTGGCTGATTCTTGTAGGTGTTTGGTAGAACCCAACATAATACTGTAAAGTAAGTATACTTCAATTAAAAATAAATAAATATAAAATAAACAACCACCCACCCCTGAAATTCCATATGCCAATGGACCCAGGAGGAGGCTCACTCATGCATGCATGAGGTAAAAGGCAGACAGATTTCTGTCTTGACTGTGATGCCTACAGTGGCTCATGAACCATCACAATTCCCTCTCAGCTGCACTCCAGCAGTCCTGGAAAACCTATCTTAAAAATTCATGCATGGATCTAAGTTCTTCTACGAAACTCCAGGTATTGACAAGTGGACCTCCGTCTGCTTCATTCACACACCCTTCCACCCTGTGGCCAGATCCCTGTGGTTACAACTGACTCAGGGAAGAGCAATCTTTGACAGACCACCAGGGAGCTTGCACAGAAATTTGGCTTAAATCTGTGGCCCAGAACAAGAATACAAGGTTAGTAGCACTGAAACATATATATTATCATATGTGAAGCAGATTGCCAGTCCAGGTTTGATGCATGAGACAGGGTGCTCAGGGCTGGTGCACTGCAATATCCCTGAGGGATGGGATGGGGAGGGAGGTGGTAGGGGGAGTTCAGGATGGGGAACACATATACGCCCATGGGTGATTCATGTCATTGTATGGCAAAAAGCACTACAATATTGTAAAGTAATTAGCTTCCATTTAAAATAAAAAAATTTTCAGTAAACAATAAAAATAAGATGTAGTGCTACTTTGGGGAAAACAAAGGACAGGCTGTCAGTACCATTTCTGGTGCACTAATTTATCTAGACAAGATATACAAGCACAGAAATTCTGACAAAACAGGGATGAGAAATGTCAGCAGGTGCCACTATAGAAGATCTGAAATAGCTGTGGAGTCTCTAGGCGGGTTGAAGGAAGTTGTCTCTCACCCAAAGAAGACTGGAACATTAATTAGAAAAACAGCACCACAAAACTTCAAGGAACATGAACTCAAAGTATCATGACAGCAACAAAGTATAAAAATCTTCAGTATTCACATCCAATTGGCAATGTGTGATTTATCCAGTAAAGAATTCAAAATAGTCATTTTAAATAACTCAGTGTGCTATAGAAAATACAGTAAGATATTTGAACAAAAGCAGGAAAACAATAAACAATGGGAAAAAGCAGTTTAATAAAAAAATACAAATCATAAAAAAAAAAAAAACCAGAAACTCTGGTGCTGAAAGTTCCAAAGATGAAATGAAAAGAATTCATTAAAGAGCATCAACCACAGAGTCAAAAAGGTAGAAGAATCTGTGAGATAGATGATATATCAAAGTTACCCTGTCTAGGGAGATTAAAAACAAAATTAAATTTAAAAAAAAGAATGAAAAAGAACAAAGAAAGGCTACATGATCTATGCTACATTGAAAACAGAACCAATTTGCAAATTATTCAAGTTCCAGGAGGAGAAAAGGAGATGAGGCAGAAAATATATTTAAGGAGTAATGTCTGAGAACTTCCCAAATCAAGGATGTTATTTGAATATCTAAGTTCAGGAAGCTTACAGGTGACCAAACCAAATCAACTTTAAAAATCGTCTACAACACACATTTATAATAAAGTTGCAAAAATCAAAGAAAAATACAGAAGCCTTCAAGAAGCATGAATCAAAAACAAACAAGCTAACAAAACAAAAACCTTGAAATTTACTAATGAGCCTTCATTTGGATCTTAGCAAATCTCTCAGCAGAAACCTACTAGGCCAGGAGAAAGTGGGAGGATATATTCCAAGTGTTGAAAGAAAAAACTGCCAAAGAAGAACACTTGAAAATATCATTCAGTAAAGAAAAGAATATAAAGATTTCACCAGACCAACAAATATTGAGGAAAGATAACACAACTAGACCTTCCTTGAGGAGGGCATGGCAACCCACTCCAGTATTCTTGCCTGGAGAACTCCATGGCGGGAAGAGCCTGGTGGGCTGCTGCCCACAGGGTCACAAAGAGTCAGACACAGCTGAGGTAACTGAGCAGGCACACAGACCTTCCTTACTGAAACACTAAAAGGAATTATTGAAGCTGAAATAAAAGAATGCTAATTCATTCCATGAAAATATCTAGTACACTGGTAAATTTAAGTGCACACTCACATTCAGAACACTGCAGTATCTTGATATGGAATGTTAAACTAGCTATTTAAGAGTTAAAGTACAGGAATATAAAAATTACTATATCTACAATTATTTTTTAATTAAGTACACATTATAAAAAGAGGTAAATCATGACATCAAAAAGGTAAAATGGAGAAGGGTAAAAGGAAGGAGATTTAATATGTGATTGATGCTCATATATTATCAGCATAAAATACACTGCTCTCTCTGTAAGGAGTTTTATGTAAATCTCATGGTAAACAAAGCAAGAATCCATACTAGATTCACAAATCGTAAGGAAAAGTTTATTAAATGCCTCCTACTACTACAAAAATCATGAATTCAAAGAGGCAAGCCATCAGAGGAAGGAACGAATTAGGAAACTATAAAACATCCTATAAAATAAAAAAGATAATATTAATACATCCTTATCTATCAATAATTACTCTAAATATAAAGGATTGCATGTTTGCATGCTAAGTCACTACAGTTGTGTCTGACTCGTTGAGACTCAGTGGACTGCAGCCCACCAGGTTCCTCTGTCCTTGGGATTTCCCAGGCAAGAATACTGGAAGGGGTTGCCATTTCCTTCTCCACTGTTCTCTTCTATCTCAATGAAATTCTTAAGCAATTACTTTGAATTACTTATCAGACAAATCGTCCATATCTATTATTTGGGGTCAGTAACTGAAAAACTATTGTGTTTCTCTGTTAACATTTTAGTCCTTTGATGTCTATGTCCCTTGAAGTCTCAAGTTGCTGTGTTTTCATTGGAAGAAGCAGTCACTCCCTCCAGTCTTTACCGACTGACCTGGGGAGGGAAGTACACTGTCACATTGATAGGGATTTTGAGACTTTTCAGACATTTTTAAAGGAGACACCTGTCCCAAGTACTCAATTCCTCCTAGGAAAGAATTCTGAAACTCATATGCTTCTATCAACGCAGCACAGACAGTCTCTGTGCCGACAGTTTCCTGGCTGTTTCCCTGGGGCAGTGCCAAATGCTCACGTCCGTGTGCTTTCTCACAGACCCACGGGGACAGGTTGGCTTCTAGATGTCCCACAGGCCATCCACAAAGGTCTAGATGCCACCGTGGGGACCTACACAGGGAGCTGGCACTGGGTAGGGGATGTAGATGAGATGAGAGGCCCAGAGGTGAGCAGAACCACAAGCACGGTGTCTGCAATGGTTTGGGGCTCCCTGGTGGGGTCTCCACATGGTCAGCAGAACCCATTTTTCTTGAAGAATTCTAGCCCTGGATTCTGTGCTCCTGGCCTCTCCCCATCCCAGCCATGCAGTTGACCCTAGTGTCCTGGATAAGGGGAGGGAGAAGTGCACTGGAAGATGAGGACGCTGCCCTTGCTTACATGCTCTTATTTTCCCCACAAGTAAAGTCCTGTGCTGAGGGGTCTGTCTTGGCACTAAGCAGTGCCACCTCAGGGGCTAAATGAGGCTACTGCTCTAACCCTCAGTGAGGCATCCAGTCTTCCATCTTTGTGCTCTAGCAGCATGCTGTCGTTTCTCTGCTAGACTCCTGGGCCCCCACAAAGATCCTCTTATCCACAAATGATGGTCAAAGTCTGCATTTATAAAGTCTGTCTCAGGAGAGACAGTGAGACTCCTGCCATCTTTCTGACCTCACACTGTTATTACAGGTTTCTTCTTTGTGGATCTTTTCCTATTTTCTTGACTAATGTCTATCAATAGGTACATGTATTTTGTTACATACTTATCAAGACGTCTATAGGTACACTCATAGACACTTGCAAACAATAAAATTAAATAGGTCCTTTGGCAAAACAAGAATTTGATATAAACTTTTTGAGTGGATAATACAGCTGAGTCTTAGAAAATTATGAACACACTGGGATCTCATCCCAGTTTACTCACTGACACGGATGCATCTGGGCTGAGGAGACCAGCCACTCTCTGTGCAGGTCATTGTGTTCTGATCATTTTGAAGACTGTGGCCTTCATAGCAGCGAACTTTTACAGTTTCACCCTGTAGATATTTTTCTTCACGATGTGGGTTATGTCCATTTTCCAAATAATTGAAAATACATTGTCCTTAGGGTCATAAATTAATATGAAAGAAATACAACATAAATTTGGGAAAATAGTACATTAGAGATGAACATTATAGAATTTACATAAGAATGCATTGGTATTCAAAAATAACATGTAACAATAAAAATGGAAGCTACTACCACGTTTGTGGAAAATGAAAAAGATAACATCCATATTATTTGTCTTTAGTTTTATGACTAAAATATGTATAAATGATGCAGATATTCTTGTAAAGTCTCTGTATCTCTCACAGGATTTACATGAAAAGCCTCTAGTAAAGGGAAGTTCTATTGAATTTTTTGCTCATAGAACTCATCCCTTGGCCTTACTGTTGTTACATAACACTTAACTGTACTCACTTGTCAACTTTTGTCTCTTCATTCTTTCAAAGATTATGCATATAAACTTAAAGAGGTTTACTTACTGAGGCATGGTTCTTCTGGAGACCATCCTTTTTCTGTGCAAGTCAGGTAGCCCCAGGTATATCGTGAAGGAGACACAAAATACTGATCACAGTAATAGAGAAACTGTTGATTTACATGTGCTGGAAAGTATCCTCTGTATGAATGATATAGCCATCCATGTTTGATTACTGGATAATCACAAGGTTTCCCTTGGAATTAAAATAGAATAAATAATGTTTTACCTCAGTATACAATTTGAATTAATATTTCATCTATGAATGATATCCTTGTTCAGTTAATTACGCTCATTGCATTATGGTTTCTAGGGAAAAAAAGTTATAGAAAATTCAAATGACTGAAGTATATAAGGAACTCCTTGCTAATGAAGATCAAATTATGTCTTGTGGGTCATATTATGTAAAATTTGTATGTGGGTTCTCTTGGTAGGAAACTATACAGATTTATTAAATAAATTCTCCTTAAATACAGAAGTCCCAACCTTGGTTGACTAAATTAGCATCTTAATCAAGAGATGAAAGTACAGATTTTATCTTGTGGCTCATCTGCTTTCTTTTTCTTTCTTCTCCATTCTCATCAGAACCCAGAATCCTGACATTTATTCTCATACCAAGTCAATGTAGGAATCAAACAGATTTTATTTTACAATTATCATTCATTAGTTTACTTTTCTGTTTATTGGAAATATGTGATATATAGAGAGAACCACAACAATTTTTCATTGATCAAATCACACAGAGTAACATTCTTATTTATCCATCAAACTAGACATTAAGATATCTTTGCCCTTGCTTGTTTAATCAGAGAAATGAAAAATGAGTCATTCTTAATATTTAAATGGTTAAGATGAAGGGAAACCCTTGTCACTTATGGTCTAATTTTAATTGGAGAATGATGTATTTTTCAGTATTTCTAACAAATATTTTAAATGAGGTATAACATAATTACATTTTATTGTTATTGGCATATATTGAGTCATTTTCATGTATATGCTTGTTATCTGAATTATAAAATTTGATTCTTTGCATATCTTAATCTGTTTCTTTAACAAAGACTTGTCAATTATACCCTCTCATGGCCTATAGTCTGCATCTCTCATCACTGATAGATTTCCCCCACTTTTTTGAAGCTTGTCTGCATTTTTAAGTTTGAAATGCTTACATAGTTTGATTCCTCTTAAGTAATAGTCTAGGTTTCTGTCCATTACTTTTTGGAGATTAGAACATTGTCTCTTCAGCCTTGAATTTTACAAATTTCATCATGTATGTTAAGATATGTGTATCTTTCAATAATTCTATGTTGGGCAAGTTTGAGTTTTTGTATTTCCAAGAACCAAGTGAAAAGAACTCAATTAACCTTGTCATTACATTGTAGAGGAGAGATTTGAGTTCTGATGATCTGATTTCAGAACTAGTACATTTATCATTTTGATGCATCATAGAATATGAATACAGTAAAATAATCCTCTGACATTCACTTCCAAAAGGTACACAAAGAAGGCATAATTAAAACTAAGCATCATTACTATCACTGGCATGAGCTATTTTCTTCCTCTCTTTTATTTGGGCACATGTGGATCTGTCTTTGTCTCTCTAACCAGATCATTTATTGAAGCACATATAAGAGTCCACTATAGTTAGAATGGCATTGATTTGTCAGGACTCAGAACAGCCTCATTCTTCTCTTACGCTCCTACCAACACAGGTTCAGGTCTCATGAGCAGGCTTGGCTGTCCATCATAATGTTGGCTCAGATTGATCTCAAAACTGATGAAAAGTATTCACTCAGTTTTAAAGTGCTTCTAGTCTTTCTGTACCTCTGCAACTTACTCCAAAGATCCAGGCCCAGGATCTTATAATTTTTAAATTTAAGATTTAAATTTCATGTTATTAGGTCCAACCTCACACATGGGAGTCGTTCTGAGTGATGAATTTGTCCTAATATAGGTTCACTTTCAGCACCTGTGTATCATTCCAGATGCATCTCCTTTGCAGCATTAAACTAGCTGATCATACAAAAGAGGAAAGGAACAGGCCTGACAACAAAGTCCTGCATCTGATAATCAGCTCATCTAATGAAACTATGAACCCTGACAAACTATTTAAATTGTTTCCCCATGTTGTCAACAAGAACTTCACAAGGTGCCTTGTGGGATAACCTTGTTGTGATCTAAATAGAATTGGGTTGATCTACCATTTTCAAAGGGCTTCCCTATGGCTCAGTGGTGAAGAATCCATCTGCAATGCAGCAGACACAGGAGATGTAGGTTTCATCTGTGGGTCAGAAAGATTCCCCTGGAGAAGGAAATGTCAACCCACTGCAATATTCTTGCCTGCAGAATTCCACAGACAGAGGATCCTGGTAGGCTATAGTCCAAAGGATCACAAAAAGTTGTACATGATTGAGCGACTAAGCACACAGCACCATTTTCATAAATCCATCTTAAACAAGATTAAATATTTTTCTTAAAATTCTTATGCAGATTAAAATCTGTTTCATACTGCTAATACCTTCATTTTAATGGAACTTATGCTTTGAAAATTCATTTTAAATGTATGCTTGGAATTATCATTAAGGTCACTGAACTGTTTTATATCATTATAGTTTTCCTTCATGGAATAACTGGTTTAAGTATGCTGAAATTTTACAGTGTACTGTTAGAAAGAAGATTGTTTAGAGGCAACTTAGAGGAAGTTGAGGAGTAAAGGAAGCATCCCCAGAAAATACTGTTCAGATGACCTGACGTTTTTCTATATTTTATGGTTTTAGGAAAGTCCACGATGCCTTCCACACTCCTCTCTTCAAACATTAGAACCTAAGTCCTCACCACTGAGTGTGCAGCACTTAGTGTTCATTTCTAAAGAATACACATGACTGAATGACAGTGTGTGACCAAGTCATACTGGTGTAGAGGATTCCTCCTCCCTCTCTGGGGTCACTGCCCCTGAGGAAAGCTAGCTGTCTCTCAAGTGACCCGCAGAGATGCCCGGCTGGACAGGTACTGAGGCCTCCCCACAAAGCAAGGACAGTGAACCAACTTGGAAGCAAAGCCTCCAGCTCAGCTGAGCCTCCAGTTGACAGTGGCCCAGGTCAATACCCTGACTGCCAGCCATGCATGGTGATTCAGAACCAGACAGTGAAGGCCCTTCCTCATTCCTGACCCACAGGAGCTCTAAGAATATGGAGGGGTGTTGTCCTAAGCCAAAATGTTTTCTGGGAAATGTGTTAATTTGGCTATGCACCTAATACAATGGTTTCCCAGTGGGCACAAGTGGTAAAGAAGCCGCCTGCCAATGCAGGAGACATAGTACATGCAGGTTTCAATCCCTGAGTTGAAAAGAACACCTGGAAGAGGGCATTCCAGCATTCTTGCCTGGAAAATTCCATGGAGAGCGAAGGTGGCAAAGAGTCAGACATGACTGAGCAATTTAGTATGCGCGCACACAGGCATCTAAAAGAATAGGTGCTATGTGATGTTATTTTTACTTAATGGCTTAGATCCAGTATTACAATTATTTTGCATGCTAAGTTGCTTCAGTGGTGTCTAGTTGTTTGTGATCACCTGTGGACTATATCCTGCCAAGCTTCTCTATCCATGGGATTCTCCAGCCAAGAATAGTGGAGTAGGTTGTTAGAGAATTATATATTCAAAAACACAGCCATATTTTATCTTTGAGTGGCAAAAATGTAAAGAGTTTTTAGTTTACAAAAATGTTTTTATTCCTTATTAGAATTGCCTACTTCAAGAAGCAAATAATGCCTCTAAAAGCCCCAAATTAGCATACACAGTAAGGCAGATACTTGGATTTGCCCTAATGCATAGGGTATGGTGCCTTATTGGTGTATATTTAAGAGAAAGAAATGTCACAATTAAGAAGAAGGTCAAGATATGAATGGAACATACAAGCACATCTTGGAGCAGGTACCCAGCCATCTCTTGTACACGTTGCCTCAGTTCCATGGATCTCAGGAATAAAACCCTTTTTACACTCATAAGTGAATTCTAGGAAATAAAGTCCAACAACATATTTTAAAAATCATACATCATGACCAAGTGGGCTTTATCCCAGGGAAGCAAGGATTCTTCAATAGTCACAAATCAATCAATGTGATACACCACTTTAACAAATTAAAAGATAAAAACCATATGATTTTCTCAATATATGCCGAGAAAGATTTTGACAAAATTCAACATCCATTTATGATAAAAAAAAAATATCCAGAAACCATGCATATAAAGAACATAACTCAGAATAAAGGTCATATGATAAACCCACAGCAAATATTACACTCAATGGTGAAAACTTGAATGTATCTTCCCTAAAGTCAGGAACAAGAGAAAGGTGCCCACTCTCACTACTACTATTCAACATAATTTTGGAAGTTTTAGCCACAGAAATCAGAAGAGAAAACAGAAATAAACAGAATCCAGATCAGGAGAAAGTAGTAAAACTCTCACTATTTGCAGATGGCATGATCCTCTACATAGAAAACCCTAAAGACACTACCAGAAAATTACTAGAGCTAGTCAATGAATGTAGTAAAGTTGCAAGATATAAAATTAACACACAGAAATCCCTTGCATTCCTATACACTAACAATGAGGAAACAGCAAGAGAAATTAAGGAAACAATTCCATTCACCAGTGCAATGAAAAGAATAAAATAGTTAGGAATAAATCTTCCTAAAGAAACAAAAGACCTACACATAGAAAACTATAAAACATTGATGAAAAACTCAAAGAACACAAATAGATGTAGAAATATACCATGTTCATGGGTCAGAAGTATCAATATAGTGAATATGAGTATACTACAAAAAGCAATCTATAGATTCAATGCAATTCCGATCAAGCTACTAATGCCATTTTTCAGAGAACTAGAATAAATAAATTCACAATTTGTATGCAACTATTAAAAAAATCTTGAATACCAAAGCAATCTTGAGAAAGAAGAATGGAACTGGAGGAATCAACCTACCTGACTTCAGACTATATTACAAAGTACCGTCAATAAGACAGCATGGTACTGGCACAATGCCAAAAACATAGATCAATGGAACAAGATAGAAAGCTCATAGATAAACCCACACACCTATGGAAACCTTATCTTTGACAAAGGAGGCAAGAATATACAATGGAGAGAAGACAACCCTTTAACAATTGGAGTTGGGAAAACTGGTCAACCACTTGTAAAAGAATCAAACTAGAACATTTTCTAACACCATACAGAAAAATAAACTCAAAATGGATTAAAGAGCCAAATGTAAGACCAGAAACTATAAAACTCCTAGAGGAAAACATGGGCAAAACACGCTCTGACATAAATCACAGCAAGATCCCCTATCACCCACCTCCCAGAGTAATGGAAATAGAAGCAAAAATAAACAAATGGGACCTAATTAAACTTAAAAGCATTTGCACAATGAAGGAAACTATAAGTAAGGTGAAAAGATAGCCTTCAGAATGGGAGAAATTATAGCAAATGAAGCACCTGACAAGGAATTATTCTCCAAAATATATGAGCAGCTCATGCAGATCAATTTACAGAAAAACAAATGACCCAATCAAAAAATGGGTCAAATAACTAACAGACATTTCTCCAAAAAGACATACAGATGGCTAACAGACACATGAAAAGATGTTCAACATTACTCATTATCAGAGAAATGCAAATTAAAATCACAATGAGGTACCATCTCATGCTGGTCAGAAAGGCTGCTATCAAAGTCTACAAACAATAAATGCTGGAGAATATGGAATAAAGGAAACCTTCTTACAGTTTGTGGGAATGTAAACTAGTACAGCCACTATGGAGAATAGTGTGGAGATTACTTTAAAAACTGAAAATGGAACTACCATATGATCCAGCAATCCCACTCTTGGGCATACAAACCGGAGAATCCAGAATTGAAAGAGACACATGTGCCCCAGTGTTCATCGTAGCTCTGTTTACAATAGCTAAGACATGAAAGCAACACAGATGCCCATTGGCCAATTAATGGATAAGAAAGCTGTGGTATGTATACACAATGGAATAGTACTCAGCGATTAAAAAATGCATTGGAATCAGTTCTAATGAGGTGGATGAAAATGGAGCCTATTATACAGAGTTACAGAGAAGGCAATGGCACCCCAATCCAGTACTCTTGCCTGGAAAATCCCATTGATGGAGGAGCCTGGTAGGCGGCAGTCCATGGGATCATGAAGAGTCGGACACAACTGAGCGACTTCACTTTCACATTTCACTTTCATGTATTGGAGAAGGACATGGCAACCCACTGCAGTGTTCTTGCCTGGAGAATCCCAGGGATGGGGGAGCCAGGTGGGCTGCCATCTCTGGGGTCGCACAGAGTCGGACACAACTGAAGCGACTTAGCAGCAGCAGCATACAGAGTAAAGTAAGTCACAAAGAAAACACCAGTACAGTATATTAAGGCATATATATGGAATTTAGAAAGATGTTAATGATGACCCTAAATGTGAGATAGCAAAAAAGACAGGATGTAAACCACAGACTTTTGAACTCTGTAGGAGAAGGCAAGGGTGGGATGATTTAAGAGAAAAGCATTGAAACATGTATATTATAATATGTGAAATAGATTGCCAGTCCAGGTTCGATGCACGAGACAGGGGCTCAGGGCCAGTGCACTGGGATGACTTTGAGGGATGGGATGGGCAGGGAGGTGGGAGGGGGCTTCAGGATGGGAGACACATGTACACCCGTGGCTGATTCACGTCAACATATGGAAAAAACCACTACAATATTGTAAATTAATTAGCCTCCAATTAAAATTAATTAATTTTAAAAATGCTATAAGAACATACAGCATTATATTATATTATAACAGTGAGATGCTAATAATAATATACAAATAATTACTTTAAATGTAAATGAATTAAACTCTACAACTAAAAGACACAGATTGGCTGAATGGATAGAAAACAAGACCCATATATAGGCTGTCTACAAGAGATTCTTCAGACATAGAGACACATACAGACTGAAAGTAAAAGGATGGAAAACAGATTCCCTGCACGTGGAAATCAAAAGGAAGTTGTAGTGGCAATTCTCATTTCTGACAAAATTCACTTTAAAATAAAGAATATTATACAAGATAAAGAAGGGACATTAGATAATGATCAAGGGATCAATCCGAAAAGAAGACAAAATTCTAAACATCTATGCACCCAGCATAGAAGCACCTCAGTACATAAGGCAAATACTAACAAACATAAAAAGGGAAATTGATAGCAACACAATAATGGTAAGGGATGTTAACACCCCAGTTATACCAAAGGGCAGATAATCAAAACAGAAAATTAATAAGGATTGAACGCAGGTCTCCCACATTACAGGCAGACGCTTTAACCTCTGAGCCACCAGGGAAGATCTCAATAAGGAAACACAAACCTTAAATAAAACATTAGGCCAAAAGGACCTAATTGTTATCTTCAGCGTTTTCCACACCAATCCAAAAAAACACACTTTCTTCTCAAGTGTGCTTGGAATGTTTTCCAGGATAGACTATATTGGGGCCAAAAATCAAACCTCAGTAAATTATTAAAAATCGAAATTCTATGAAGCATTTTTTCTGACCACAATACTATGAGACTAGATATCAATTACAATAAAACACACAAACACTTGGAGATTAAACAATATGCTTTTACATAATGAACAGGTAAGTGAAGAAATCAAAAGGGAAATCAAAGAATTCTTGAAACAAATGACAATGAAAATGTGACAACTCAAAACCTATGGGATGCAACAAAACAGTTCTAAGAGGGAAGTTTATAGCAAGAAAAAAGAAAAAAAAACATTGAATAGACAACCTAACTTTACACCTAAAACAACTGGATAAAGGACATTAAAAAAAAAAGTTAGTAAAAGGAAAGAAATCCTACAGATCAGATCAGAAATAAATGGGAAAAAAATAAAGGAACATTAATAAAGATTAATAAAACTGGAAGGTGCTTCTTTGAGAAGATAAAATTGTCAGTTAGTCAAATCCATCAAGAAGAAATGGGAGAAGAATCAAATCAACAAAATTAGGAATGAAAAAGGAGAGGGTAACAGACAACACAGAAATACAAAGGATCATAAGGGGCTACTATGAGCAACTATATGCCAATAAAACGGACAACTTGAAAGAAATGGATCTATTCTTAGAAAAATTCAATCTACCAAGACTGAACCAGGAAAAAATAGAAATTATGAACAAGCAAATTACATGCACTGAAATCAAAAATGTGATTTTAAACACTCCCAAAAAATTGAAGCACAGGGCCAGATAGTTTCACAGGTGAATTCACTCAAACATTTAGAGAAGAGCTAATGCTTATTCTTATCAAACTCTTTCAAAAAACTGCAGAGGAAAGAATGCTTCCAAACTCATTCTACAAAGCCATCATCGCTCTAATATCAAAACCAGATAAAGACAACACAAAAAAGAAAATTACACGCCAATATCATTGATGAAAACAGATGGAAAATCCTCAACAAAACTCTAGCAAATAGAATTCAAAAATACATTAAAAAGATAGCACATTATGATCAAGTTGGGATAATCCCAAGGATGCAAGCATTCTTCAATATACTTGTGTATATCCATCAATGTGATATAACATATTAACAAATTGCAAGATAAAACCATATAGTCATCTCAATAGAGGCAGAAAAAGCTTTTGAAAAATTTCAGTACCCATTTATGAAAAATACTCTTCAAAACATGAGCAAAGAAGGAACCTACCTCAACATAATAAAGGCCATATATAGAAACCCAGAGCAAACATTATTCTCAAAGGTGAAAAACTGAAAGCATTCCCTCTGAGATCAGGAAAAGACAAGGGTGCCCACTCACACCACTATTAGTCAACATTGTTTGGAAGCCCTAGCAACAGCAATCACAGAAGAAAGAGAAATAAAAGGAATCCAGATTGGAAAATAAGAAGCAAAATTCTCATTGTTTCAGACAGATGATACTATACATAGAAATCCCTAAAGATATGTTCAGAAAATTACTAGAGGTAATCAGTGAATTTAGCAAACTGACAGCATACAAAATGAATAGACAGAAATCACTTGCATTCCTCTGTACTAACAATGAAACATCAGAAAGAGAAATTAAGGTATCAATGTCATTTACCATTGCAACAAAAAGAATAAAATGCCTAGGGAAAAAACTAAGAAGATATAAGAGCTGTATACAGAAAAGTACAAAATATTAAGGAACGAAATCAAAGACAACATAAACAGATGGAGAGATATTCCATGTTCCTGAGTTAGAAAAATCAACATTATGACAATGACTACACTACTAAATATAATCTGCAGATTCAATGCAATCTGTATCAAAATACCAATGTTATTTTTCACAGCACTAGAACAAAAAGTCACAAATCATATGGAAACACAAAAGACCTGAAGAGCAAAAGCAATCTTCAAAAAAGACAAATAGAGCTAGAGGAATCAACCTTCCTGACTTCAGACTGACTACTGCTGCTACTGCTACTGCTAAGTTGCTTCAGTCATTTCTGATTCTGTGCGACTCCATAGACGGCAGCCCACCAGGCTCCCCCGTCCCTAGGATTCTCCAGGCAAGAATACTGGAGTGGGTTGCCATTGCATTCTCCGCAGACTGACTACAGAGCTATAGTTATCCAGACAGTATGGTACTGGCAGAAAAACAGAGATATAGACCAATGGAACAAGATAGAAAGCCCAGAGATTAACCCATACACCTATGAATAACTTATGCTTGACAAAGGAGGCAAAAATATACCATGGGGCAAATAGAGTGTCTTTCATAAGTGCTGCTGGGAAAACCTGACAGCTACGTGGAAAAGAATGAAATTAGACTACTTTCTAACACCATACACAAAGATAAACTCAAAATGGATGCAAATAACAGGCAGAACACCTTATGTCATAAATCACAGCAAGATCCTCTATGACCCACCTCCTAGAATAGTGGAATAAAAACAAAGATAATCAAGTGGGACGTAATTAAACTTAAAAGCTTCTCCACAGCAAAGGAAACTATGAGTAAAGTGAAAAGACAATGATCAGAATGGGAAAAAAATAATAGCACATGAAACAACTGACAAAGGATTAATTTCCAAAAGATACAAGCAGCTCATACAAATCAATACCAGAAAAACAAACAATCCAATCAAAAAGTGGGGAAAAGACCTAAACAGACATTTGTCTAAAGACCTAAAATGACTAATAAACTCATGAATATATTCTCAATACCACTATTAGAGAAATGTAATTCAAAACTACAATGAGATATCATTTCACACCAGTCAGGATGACCACCATCAAAAAGTCTACGAACAATAAATGCTGGAGAAGGTGTGAAGAAAAGGGAACGCTCTTGCACTGTTAGTGGGAATGTAAATTGATACAGCCACTATAAAGAACAGTATGGAGAGTACTTACAAATCCAGGAGTAAAACCACTATATGACCCACCAACCCCACTCCTAGGTATACACCCTGAGGAAACCAAAATTGAAAAAGACACATGTACCCCAGTGTTCACTGCAGTTCCATTTACAACATCTAGGACATGGAAGCAACATAGATGTCCAAAGATTAATAGATTAAGAAGCTGTGGTACATATATACAGTGGTGCCGGGAGCCAGTACTGGAGATCCCACCCATGACAAGTTCATGTGGTGAGACCTTATGGGCAAGGCAAGTCAGGTCTCAAGGGGTCCTCTGCCTGAGCATCTACCCCCAAAACAAAATCTGTCTGTTTACTGTCTGCTATACTATATGCTTCTGACATAACAGAGGGCTATCCCTGAAAGAGTTAATTCAGAGCTCCAGTTAACAGTGTCCTGCATATAAAAAGAATGTCTTGGTTTAAACCCCTTTGATGGCTTTCTAACTTACCTGACCGGTCTGCCCGGACTTTTACAACTTGTTAATTGTTTACAGCCCCCTGACTGCAAGACACGTGAAGCTTAAAACATCTTAAAGATATAGAGCCTTTCAGAGCTAAGAATTAATTTGGTGAAGGGTTCCATTGTTGAGTTAATGTTTGCCTCCAGGCCTCCATATCCTTTATCTTTTAGGCACCTGAGAAGATATTAATCAATGTAAATGGGATGCAGAAATAGGAATATAGTAGTTTTGATGTTAGCAACACTAGACTTTTGAGTTAATTAATTTTCTCTTTGTTTTAAATCACTGTACTCCTTTTCCTTGTTATAAATTGTTGTGTCCTTGCTATGTAAGAATGTAACCTTATTTAATGCTTTCTGAGAGTGCCACCAGACTTTGGGAAGAACAACACTGTTACCCTTATCAGAAAAGGGCTGTAAAATGCTAATTGGCCTTCTGGCCAGAAGATGATGTAAATCACCTAAGACTTGTGTATACAACTAGGTATGCAGAGAGAAAGCCTGGTCTCGATAAGAGTCAGGGCTGTTGATACTGCATAATTTTGCATTATCCATTGATCTCTATGTAAAATCAAAAGTATAAAAGGCCTTTCCGGACAATAGAGGATGGGCCAGTCACTGGAAAGACTGGTTTCCCCCATGTCTAATCTCTCTCTCTCTCTCTTTATCCCTCTCCTTTTCAGGCTGAATTCCCATCTGGAACGTGGAGGCTCACTGAGTCTACTTACTTGCCCTGGCTTTTAAGACCCACGCAAGAGGGAGCCTAAGGCGGGGCACTCTCCACTATTCAAGTGGGCGCCAGTGGCCTAATGTAGATGGTGCGAGTTCCTTGTCTGGAACTTTATTGGTTTTCCATGTAAACCAAATTATTCAGCCTCTTTTCCCCACTAATTTTCCTACTACACTATTCCTTCCAAATCCCTCTTTATATTTCTAAATAAGTAAAGTTTTCCCAGACACTGACTCCTTCCCCACTTCGAATTCCCTGGATCCACCGGGGCAGGACCCTGGCACAGTGGAATATTACTCAGTCATAAAAAAGGAATGCACTTGAGTCACTCCTAAAGATGTGGATCAACACAGAGCCTAGTATTCAGAGTGAAGTAATTCACAAACAGAAAAACAAATATCATAACAGTAACACATAAGCACCTGTGGCTGCCACCGGTGCACTAAGTGCAGGCGGCGGTGAACAGGGCACTAAGCGCAGGTGGCTGCGACTGGCGCACTAAGCATGGAGGAGAGGAGCTACCCCACGTCTGAGGTCAGGGGCAGAAGCCAAGAGGACCCCATGGCCAAAGGGCAGTGGCCAAGAGGAGTTACCCGACATCTGAGGTCAGGAGCACCAGCCGAGAGTGCCAGGCTGCAATGGCACAGACTGAGAGGACCTACCCCACATCTGAGGTCAGAGGCGGCGGCTGGGAGGAACCACCCCGTGCCCAAGGCCAGGGGCAGTGGCCAGGAGGAGCCACCCCAAGTCCAAGGAGCAGTGGCTGCATTGGCGCAGGAGGGCCTAGAGGAGCTATCCCACGTTGAAGGTCAGGAAGGGCAGCGGTGAGGAGATACCCCTCATCCAAGGTAAGGAGCTGTGGCTGTGCTTTGCTGGAGCAGCCATGAAGAGATACCCCACGCCCAAGGTAAGAGAAACCCAAGTAAGATGGTAGGTGTTGCAAGAGGGCATCAGAGGGCAGACACACTGAAACCCTACTCACAGAAAACTAGTCAATCTAATCACACTAGGACCAAAGCCTTGTCTAACTCAATGAAACTAAGCCATGCCCACGGGGCAACCAAAGATGGGCGGATCATGGTGGAGAGGTCTGACAGAATGTGGTCCACTGGAGAAGGGAATGGCAAACCACTTCAGTATTCTTGCCTTGAGAACCCCATGAACAGTATGAAAAGGCAAAATGATAGTATACTGAAAGAGGAACTCCCCAGGTCAGTAGGTGCCCAATGTACTAATGGAGATCAGTGGAAAAATAACTCCAGAAAGAATGAAGGGATGGAGCCAAAGAAAAACAATACCCAGTGTGGATGTGACTGGTGATAGAAGCAAGGTCCGAAGCTGTAAAGAACAATATTGCATAGGAACCTGGAATGTCAGTTCCATGAATCAAGGCAAATTGGAAGTGGTCAAATGGGAGATGGCAAGGGTGAACATTGACATTCTAGGAATCAGTGAACTAAAATGGACTGGAATGGGTGAATTTAACTCAGATGACCATTATATCTACACTGTGGGCAGGAATCCCTCAAAAGAAATGGAGTAGCATCATGGTCAACAAAAGAGTCCAAAATGCAGTACTTGGATGCAATCTCAAATGTGACAGAATGATCTCTGTTCATTTCCAAGGCAAACCATTCAATATCACAGTAATCCAAGTCTATGCCCCAACCAGTAACACTGAAGAAGCTGAAGTTGAACGATTCTATGAAGACCTACAAGACCTTGTAAAACTAACACCCCAAAAAGATGTCCTTTTCATTATAGGGGAGTGGAATGCAAAAGTAGGAAGTCAAGAAACACCTGGAGTAACAGGGAAATTTGGCCTTGGAATGCAGAATGAAGCAGGGCAAAGACTAATAGAGTTTCACCAAGAAAATGCACTGGTCATAGCAAACACACTCATCCAACAACACAAGAGAAGACTCTACACATGGGCATCACCAGATGGTCAACACCGAAATCAGATTGATTATATTCTTTGCAGCAAAAGATGGAGAAGCTCTATATAGTCAAAAAAAAAAAAAACAAGACCAGGAGCTGACTGTGGCTCAGATCATGAACTCCTTATTACCAAATTCTTACTTAAATTGAAGAAAGTAGGGAAAACCCCTAGACCATTCAGGTATGACCTAAATCAAATCCCTTATGATTATACAGTGGAAGTGAGAAATAGATTTAAAGGCCTAGATCTGATAGATAGAGTGCCTGATGAACTATGGAATGAGGTTCGTGACATTGTACAGGAGACAGGGATCAAGACCATCCCCATGGAAAAGAAATGCAAAAAGAAAAAACAATGGCTATCAGGGGAGTCCTTACAGATAGCTGTGAAAAGAAGATCAGTGAAAAGCAAAGCAGAAAAGGAAAGATATAAGCATCTGAATGCAGAGTTCCAAAGCATAGCAAGAAGAGATAAGAAAGCCTTCCTTAGTGATCAAGGCAAAGAAATAGAGGAAAAGAACAGAATGGGAAAGTCTAGAGATCTCTTCAAGAAAATTAGAGATACCAAGGGAACATTTCATGCAAAGATGGGCTTGATAAAGGACAGAAGTGGTATGGACCTAACAGAAGCAGAAGATATTAAGAAGAGGTGGCAAGAATACACAGAAGAACTGTACAAAAAAGATCTTCATGATCTGGATAATTATGATGCTATGATCACTCATCTAGAGCCAGACATCCTGGAATGTGAAGTCAAGTGGGCCTTAGAAAGCATCACTACAAACAAAGCTAGTGGAGGTGATGGAATTCCAGTTGAGCTCTTCCAAATCCTGAAAGATGATGCTATGAAAGTGCTGCACTTAATATGCCAGCAAATTTGGAAATCTCAGCAATGGTCACACGACTGGAGAAGGTCAGTTTTCATTCCAATCCCAAAGAAAGGCAATGCCAAAAAATGCTCGAACTACCACATAATTGCACTCATCGCACATGCTAGTAAAGTAATGCTCAAAATTCTCCAAGCCAGTCTTCAGCAATATGTGAACCATGAACTTCCTGGTGTTCAAGCTGGTTTTAGAAAAGGCAGAGGAACCAGAGATCAAATTGCCAACATCTGCTGGATCATGGAAAAAGCAAGAGAGTTCCACAAAAACATCTATTTCTGCTTTATTGACAATGCCAAAGCCTTTGACTGTGTGGAGCACAATAAACTGTGAAAAATTCTAAGAGAGATTGAACACCAGACCACCTGACCTGCCTCTTGAGAAATCTATATGCAGGTCAGGAAGCAACAGTTAGAACTGGACATGGAACAACAGACTGGTTCCAAATAGGAAAAGGAGTACGTCAAGGCTGTATATTGTCACCCTGCTTATTTAACTCATATGCAGAGTACATCATGAGAAACGCTGGACTGGAAGAAACACAAGCTGGAATCAAGATTGCCAGGAGAAATATCAATCACTTCAGATATGCAGATGACACCACCCTTATGGCAGAAAGTGAAGAGGAACTAAAAAGCTTCTTGATGAAAGTGAAAGAGGAGAGCAAAAAAGTTAGCTTAAAGCTCAACATTCAGAAAACGAAGATCATGGCATCCGGTCCCATCACTTCATGGGAAATAGATGAGGAAACAGTGGAAACAGTGTCAGACTTTATTTTTTTGGGCTCCAGAATCACTGCAGATGGTGACTGCAGCCATGAAATTAAAAGACGCTTACTCCTTGGAAGAAAAGTTATGACCAACCTAGATAGTATATTCAAAGCAGAGACATTACTTTGCTGACTAAGGTCCGTCTAGTCAAGACTATAGTTTTTCCTGTGGTCATGTATGGATGTGAAAGTTGGCTTGTGAAGAAGGCTGAGCGCCAAAGAATTGATGCTTTTGAACTGTGGTGTTGGAGAAGACTCTTGAGAGTCCCTTGGACTGCAAGGAGATCCAACCAGTCCATTCTGAAGGAGATCAGCCCTGGGATTTCTTTGGAAGGAATGATGCTGGAGCTGAAACTCCAGTACTTTGGCCACCTCATGAGAAGAGTTGACTCATTGGAAAAGACTCTGATGCTGGGAGGGAATGGGGGCAGGAGGAGAAGGGGACGACCGTGGATGAGATGGCTGGATGGCATCACTGCCTCGATGGACATAAGTCTGAGTGAACTCCGGGAGATGGTGGTGAACAGGGAGGCCTGGCGTGCTGCAATTCATGGGGTCGCAAAGAGTCAGACATGACTGAGCGACTGAACTGAACTGAACTGAACTGATGGAGGCATGCAGGCATCTACTACAATCGGTGTTAGATAATCTGAGTTTAATATAATGGCTTGGATCCAATATTACAATTATTTTGCATGCTAAAACTTTCACAGTTGCACCCATATATTATGAAAAATAACTGTGTATAAATATTCAAACATTTAGCTTTAAGACCACTTTTAGAAAGAGTTCAGTTGTTAATGAGAAGACGTGTTGCATTGGAATGTCTGGTGAAGAGTTGTCAAAGTTTCACATTTCTCTTTCATGTTGTGTAGTCCTTTCCCTCTTATTTAGAAGTATGCCTGTAGTCTTATCTATAATTGATTAATAAACCATCACTCATATACCTGGGAATCAGGAGAAACTGAATTAAATAACATGTCTGCCTGCTCCTTAGCAAGAATAATGGTGATGCAGCCTTTCTTATAAGTGATCTGGGTCCCGAGCTACTTTTTTTTTTTAATTTGTGTGATTTATTTACTATTTTCTATTTTTTAAGATTTTTTAAATTTATTTATTTTAACTGGAGGTTAATTAGTTTACAATATTATATTGGTTTTGCCATACATCAGTGTGAATCCGCCACAGGTATACTGTTAATTGTAACACTTAGGACTGGACAGGGAGCTTTATTGTGCTGTAAATCTTGTTCATAAAGAAAATTGCCAAATGATCTAAAATGGTCTAAAATAACATGCAACAAATTATGAGATGAATAATGCAGAATGATGCATATTCTATTCACATCTTGAATTTCACAAGATATCATAAAACTCATTAGAGGTTTCATTTAAAAGAACTTGAAGACAAATGGATTATTAAAGATAATGAAACACAAAAACATCATAATGAAGAAATTATGTTTACTTTTTTGGAGTAAAATCTTTGTTTTTACTATTTAATTACTTATACTAATACATTTATATAATTTAATTTTTTGTTTTTTTCATTAGTTTTTATTGGAGTATAAATGCTTTACATTGTTGGGTTAGCTTCTGCTGTACATCAAAATGAATCAGTTCCATGAAAAATATATATATATATATACATAAATATATATCCCTTTTTTAAATTTCTCTCCCATTTAGGTCACCAGACAGCATTGAGTGGAAGTCCCTATGATACATAGTAATTTCTCATTAGTTATCTTTTTTATTCAAAACAGCCAGGACATGGAATCAACCTAAATGTCCATGAACAGAAGATTAGATACAGAAGAAGTGAAATATATACACAATAAAATATTACTCAGCCATAAAATTGGATGGGATTATGCAATTTGCAGAGATGTGGATAGACCTAGAGACTGTCATACAGAGTGAGGCAAGTCATGAAGAGAAAAATAAATATTGTATAATATTGCTTATATATGGAATCTAGACAAATGATTTAAATGAACTTATTTGCAAAGCAAAATTAGAGATACAGGCATAGAGAATGGATGTATGGATACCAGGGGGCCCAAGGGTAGAGGGATGAATTGGGAGATTGAGCTTGACATGTATACACTATTGTGTAAAAAATAGATAAGTAATGAAAAGGACTTATAAGTTTAAAAATAAAAGTGACAAGTTTTTTTCAAGATTGTCAACATTTCCATTTCTTTCTGAAAATATTTCTAAATGTATCAGCATTACACTGGAAATTAAGACTATATCCCACATTTTGTAAAAGGAAAATGTATCTTGTACCCAAGTTGATTTTTTTAAAGCCTTAAATTAACAGTGATGTTAATGACCTTCAATAGATCTATTAAGCTTTAATCGCAATACAGTCAACTGAGTATATTTAAAATGAGATTTGAACTTGCAAAAATCACCATGTGTAAAAGTATAAAAATAACCATTGTTCTCCAGAGTTTCCTCATATTACAAGTAAGACTCTCCTAAAAATTCTAGAGTTATAATCTAGCTTTTCTGTGACACATTTTCTATTCACATTTTAATGAGCATGAAACATGGCCTCATAATTTACATACCTTTTTGCACTGTGAAACTCAACTGACATAGAAAAGTATTTATTTAGTTTTTTTTAATTTTTTAATTTTTATTTATTTATTTATTTATTTATTTTTACTTTACAATACTATATTGGTTTTATCATACATTGACATGAATCCACCACAGGTGTGCATGAGTTCCCAAACCTGAATCCCCCTCCCACCTCTTTCCCCATATCATCTCTCTGGATCTTCCCCATGCACCAGCCCCAAGCATCCTGTATCCTGTATCAAACATAGACTGGCGATTCATTTCTTATATGATATTATACATGTTTCAATGCCATTCTCCCAAATCATTCCACCCTCTCCCTCTCCCACAGAGTCCAAAAGTCTGTTCTATACATCTGTGTCTCCTTTCCTGTCTCACATACAGGGTTATCATTACCATCTTTCTAAATTCCATATATATGTGCTAGTATACTATATGGGTGTTTTTCTTTCTGGTTTACTTCACTCTGTATAATCGGCTCCAACTTCATCCACCTCATTAGAACTGATTCAAATGTATTCTTTTTAATGGCTGAGTAACACTCCATTGTGTATATGTACCACAACTTTCTTATCCATTTGTCTGCTGATGGACATCTAGGTTGCTTCCACTTCCTAGCTATTATAAGCAGTGCTGCAATGAACACTGGGGTACACGTGTCTCTTTCAATTCTGGTTTCCTTGGTGTGTATGCCCAGCAGAGGGATTGCTGGGTCATAAGGCAGTTCTATTTCCAGTTTTTTAAGGAATATCCACATATTGGATATTCATAATGGCTCCATAATGAATACTCCATAATGGCTGTACTAGTTTGCATTCCCACCAACAGTGTAAGAGGGTTCCCTTTTCTCCACACCCTCTCCAGCATTTATTGCTTCTAGACTTTTGGATCACAGCCATTCTGTGAAATGGTACCTCATTGTGGTCTTGATTTGCATTTCTCTGATAATGAGTGATGTTGAGCATCTTTTCAAATGTTTGTTAGCCATCCATATGTCTTCTTTGGAGAAATATCTATTTAGTTCTTTGGTCCATGTTTTGATTGGGTCATTTATTTTTCTGGAATTGAGCTGTATAAGTTGCTTGTATATTTTTGAGATTAGTTGTTTGTCAGTTGCTTCATTTGCTATTATTTTCCCCCATTCTGAAGGCTGTCTTTTTACCTTGCTTATAGTTTGCTTTGTTGTGCAGAAGTTTTTAATTTTAATTAGATCCATTTGTTTACTTTTGCTTTTATTTCCAGTATTCTGGGAGGTGGATCATAGAGGATCCTGCTGTGATTTATGTCGGAGAGTGTTTTGCCTATGTTCTCCTCTAGGAGTTTTATAGTTTCTGGTCTTATGTTTAGATCTTTAATCCATTTTGAGTTTGTTTTTGTGAATGGTGTTAGAAAGTGATCTAGTTTCATTCTTTTACAAGTGGTTGACCAGTTTTCCCAGCACCACTTGTTAAAGAGATTGTCTTTTCTCCATTGTATATTCTTGCCTCCTTTGTCAAAGATAAGGTGTCTATAGGTGTGGATTTATCTGTGGGCTTTCTATTTTGTTCCATTGATCTATATTTCTGTCTTTGTGCCAGTACCATATGGTCTTGATGACTGTGGCTTCAAGGGGATTCCCATAAGAATAACAGCTGATCTTTCAATAGAAACTCTTCAGGCCAGGAGGGAATGGCAAGACATAGTTAAAGTGATGAAAGAAAATAACCTACAGCCCAGATTACTGTACCCAGCAAGGATCTCATTCCATTACGAAGGAGAAATCAAAAGCTTTACAGACAAGCCAAAGCTGAGAGAATTCAGCACCACCAAACCAGCTCTCCAACAAATGCTAAAGGGTATTCTCTAGACAAGAAACACAAAAAGGGTGTATAAACCCGAACCCAAAACAATAAAGTAAATGGCAATAGTATCATACTTATAAATAATTACCTTAAATGTAAATGGGTTGAATGCCCCAACCAAAAGACAAGGACTGGCTGAATAGATACAAAAACAAGACCCTTATATATGTTGTCTACAAGAGACCCACCTCAAAACAAGGGACATATACAGAATGAAAGTGAAGGGCTGGAAAAAGATTTTCCATGCAAATAGAGACCAAAAGAAAGCAGGAGTAGTTATACTGATATCAGATAAAGTAGACTTTAAAACAAAGGCTGTGAAAAGAGACAAAGAAGGACACTACATAATGATCAAAGGGTCAATCCAAGAAGAAGATATAACAATTATAAACATATATGCACCCAACATAGGAGCACTGCAATATGGCTAACAAGTATGAAAAGGGAAATTAACAATAACACAAAAATAGTGGGAGACTTTAATACCCCACTCACACCTATGGACAGATCAACTAAACAGAAAATTAACAAAGAAACACAAACTTTAAATGATACATACAATAGACCAGTTAGACTTAATTAATATATATTGGATATTTCACCCTAAAACAATGAATTTCACCTTTTTCTCAAGTGCTTACGGAACCTTTTCCAGGATCGGTCACATCCTGGGCCATAAATCTAGCCTTGATAAATTCAAAAAAAAAAAAAATGAAATCTTTCCAAGCATCTTTTCTGACCACAATGCAGTAAGATTAGATCTCAATTACAGGAGAAAAACAATAAAAAATTCCATCATATGGAGGCTGAACAACACGCTTCTGAATAACCAACAAATCACAGAAGAAATCAAAAAAGAAATCAAAATATTCATAGAAACGAATGAAAATGAAAACGCAACAACCCAAAACCTGTGGGACACTATAAAAGCAGTGCTAAGGGGAAAGTTCAAAGCAATACAGGCATACCTCAAGAAACAAGAAAAAAGTCAAATAAGTAACGTAACTCTACATCTAAAGCAACTGAAAAAGGAAGAAATGGAGAACCCCAGGGTTAGTAGAAGGAAAGAAATCTTTAAAATTAGGGCAGAAATAAATGCAAAAGAAAGAAAAGAGACCATAGCAAAACTCAACAAAGCCAAAAGCTGGTTCTTTGAGAGGATAAATAAAATTGACAAACCATTAGCCAGACTCATCAAGAAACAAAGGGAGAAAAATCAAATCAATAAAATTAGAAATGAAAATGGAGAGATCACAACAGACAACACAGAAATACAAAGGATCATAAGAGACTACTATCAGCAATTATATGCCAATAAAATGGACAACGTGGACGAAATGGACAAATTCTTAGAAAAGTACAACTTTCCAAAATTGAACTAGGAAGAAATAGAAAATCCTAACAGACCCATCACAAGCATGGTAATTGAAACTGTAATCAGAAATCTTCCAGCAAACAAAAGCCCAGGTCCAGATGGCTTCACAGCTGAATTCTACCAAAAATTTAGAGAAGAGCTAACACCTATCCTACTCAAACTCTTCCAGAAAATTGCAGAGGAAGGTAAAGTTCCAAACTCATTCTATGAGGCCACCATCACCCTAATACCAAAACCTGACAAAGATGTCACAAAAAAAGAGAACTACAGGCCAATATCACTGATGAACATAGACACAAAAATCCTTAACAAAACTCTAGCAATCAGAATCCAACAACACATTAAAAAGATCATGCATCATGACCAAGTGGGCTTTATCCCAGGGATGCAAGGATTCTTCAATATCCGCAAATCAATCAATGTAATTCACCACATTAACAAATTGAAAAATAAAAGCCATATGATTATCTCAATAGATGCAGAGAAAGCCTTTGACAAAATTCAACACCCATTTATGATAAAAACTCTCCAGAAAACAGCAATAGAAGGAACATACCTCAACATAATAAAAGCTATATATGACAAACACACAGCAAACATTATCCTCAATGGTGAAATATTGAAAGCATTTCCCCTAAAGTCAGGAACAAGACAAGGGTGCCCACTTTATCTGCTATTATTCAACATAGTTCTGGAGATTTTGGCCACAACAATCAGAGCAGAAAAAGAAATAAAAGGAATCCAAATTGGAAAAGAAGAAGTAAAACTCTCACTGTTTGCAGATGACATGATCCTCTACATAGAAAACCCTAAAGACTCCACCAGAAAATTACTAGAGCTAATCAATGAATATAGTAAAGTTGCAGGATATAAAATCAACACACAGAAATCCCTTGCATTCCTATACAGTAATAATGAGAAAGTAGAAAAAGAAATTAAGGAAACAATTTCATTCACCATTGCAAGGAAAAGAAATGTCTACCTAAAGAAACTGAAGACCTATATATAGAAAACTATAAAACACTGGTGAAAGAAATCAAAGAGGACACTAATAGATGGAGAAATATACCATGCTCATGGATCAGAAGAATCAATATAGTGATAATGAGTATACGACCCAAAGCAATCTACAGATTCAATGCAATCCCTATCAAGCTACCAGCGTTCACAGAGCTAGAACAAATAATGTCACAATTTGTATGGAAATAAAAAAACTGGAATAGCCAAAGCAACCTTGAAAAAGAAGAATGGAACTGGAGGAGTCAACCTGCCTAGAAAAGTATTTATTTATTTTTTTTTCCTCTTTTAGGTGAATATCTGATATTTTTCCATTAAGGTATTCTTATGGTTATCTCACAGTGTAGACTATTTTAACCAGTCAGTTAGATCAGAAATACACACAATGGAAAATAGATAATTATATTTAGGAGGAAGGCCGAGTGTTCACATCTGTTTCAACTTACCCTGTCCATGAGCAGTGTAAAACCATGAGGTGAGAAGGACATTGATTAGCAACAACATGTTAGATATTCCCAATGGTAAATTCACACAAATACTCCAGTTGCACTGTTTAGGGTTCAAAATCTGCTCCATTTGCAGTTATCAAGTGTGACTGAATTTAAATGCATTACAATGAACCTAGTTAATTAGTACCATTGTGTAAATATCAAAGTTCAAAGTTTCAAGATGTCCCCAACTTGTTTCTGTTGGTAGTTTCACAATAAGTTATTGTATTCATCACCTGATATCTATGTGCACAACTTTCTGTGGCTAATATGGACTGGTTCCAAAGCCATATATCAGATGCTAACTTTCAATAATATATTTCTAGAGAGTAGGTGAAGTTTTTCCCAGCCATTTAGGTCATTCATATTTTCATGGGCTTAGGGATCTGAATAGATGTTTTTGTAATTATATTAGATCTTAAAAACAATCACACAATCACATTATTTACATGCTATTTATGGGTGGGTTTTATGATTATTAATTTTCCCAATTTTGTTGACATATAATTGACATAAAGCACTGAATAAGTTTCAGGTATATGGCCTAATGATGTAATTTTAACATATCATAAATTATTAGAACAATAAGGTTTGTGAACATGCATCATCTCATACAGATATAAAATTAAAGAAAAAAATGTGATGAGAACTCAGGACTTACTGTCCTATTAACTTTCATACATAAGATACAGCAGAATTAAATAATATTAATCATGTTGTACACTACGTCCTTAGTACTAACCTATCTCACAGCTGGAAGTTGATACCTTTTGACTGGCTTTATCCAGATCCCCTATCTCCAGCCCTAGCCTCTGATAACCACAAATCAGATCTCTTTTTCAAAGTATTTGTTTGCTCAGTTAGCCTACAACATTGTGTTACTTTCCACTGCACAGTGTAATGATTCCATGTTTCTGTCCATTTCAAAATAATTGCCACAGTAAGTCTAGTTACCATCTATCAAGATTTTAGAAATTGCATAATTATTGCCTATAAGTTCCACAGTGAATATTTCAGGTTTATGACTCATCTATTTTGCACCTGGAACTTTATCCCATTATCCTCTCCCTCACCAGAGGATCTGGAGTGCATGCCCGTAAAAAGACACATAAAGAGAACTGTTCCTTGCAGCTTTATTCATAAATGGCAAAAATGCACATTGTCCCCATGAACATTCAGAGAATGGATAAAACATTTGTAGTACTCTAACTTGGAAAATCCCATGGATGGAGGAGCCTGGTAGGCTGCAGTCCATGGGTTGCTAGGAGTTGGACACAACTGAGCTACTTCACTTTCACTTCTCGCTTTCATGCCTTGGAGAAGGAAATGGCAACCCACTCCAGTGTTCTTGCCTGGAGAATCCCAGGGTTGGGGGAGCCTGGTGGTCTGCCATCTATGGGGTCGCACAGAGTCAGACACGACTGAAGCAACTTAGCAGCAGCAGTGGCGGCAGCAGCAGTTTCATACAATAGATTAATATTCACTAATTTAGAAAACAAAATGAAGTATTGCTATAGACCACAGTTTGGGATAATCTCACAGCTCTTGTAAAGATGAACATTGGTGTGTAAAGATGAACAGTGCTGTGATGAACAGTGAGTGTCTCTTTCAATTCTGGTTTCCTTGGTGTGTATACCTAGCAGTGGGATTGCTGGGTCATATAGCAGTTCTTGGGGGCAGGAGGAGAAGGGGATGACAGAGGATGAGATGGCTGGATGGCATCACTGACTCGATGGACTCAAGTCTGAGTGAACTCCGGGAGTTGGTGATGGACAGGGAGGCCTGGCATGCTGTGATTCATGGGGTCGCAAAGAGTCAGACACGACTGAGTGACTGAACTGAACTGAGCTGAACTGATAGTAGTTCTATTTCCAGTATTTTAAGGAATCTCCACACTGTTCTCCATAATGGCTGTATTAGTTCGCATTCCCACCAACAGTGTAAGAGGGTTCCCTTTTTTCCACACTGTCTCCAGCATTTATTGCTTGTAGACTTTTGGCTCACAGCCATTCTGACTGGCATGAAATGGTACCTCATTGTGGTCTTGATTTGCATTTCTCTGATAATGAGTGATGTTGAGCATCTTTTCATGTGTTTGTTAGCTATCTGTATGTCTTCTTTGGAGAAATGTCTGTTTAGTTCTTTGGTCCATTTTTTGATTGGGTCGTTTATTTTTCTGGAATTGAGCTGCAGGAGTTGCTTGTATTTTGGGGATTAATTATTTGTCAGTTGCTTTGTTTGCTATTATTTTCTCCCATTCTGAAGGCTGTCTTTTCACCTTGCTTAGAGTTTCCTATGTTGTCCAGGAGCTTTTAAGTTTAATTATGTCCCGTTTGTTTATTTTTGCTTTTATTTTCAATATTCTGGGAGGTCACAGAGAATCTTGCTGTGATTTATGCCAGAGAGTGTTTTGCCTATGTTCTCTTCTAGGAGTTTTATAGTTTCTGGCCTTACATTTAGATCTTTAATCTATTTTGAGCTTATTTTTGTGTATGGTGTTAGAAAGTGTTCTAGTTTCAGTGGTTGACTAGTATTCCCAGCACCACTTGTTAAAGCGATTGTCTTTTCTCCATTGTATATTCTTGCCTCCTTTGTCAAAGATAAGGTGTCCATAGGTGCATGGGTTTATCTCTGGGATTTCTATTTTGTTCCATTGATCTATATTCCTATCTTTGTGCCAATACTATACTGTTGCCAGGGACTAGCCCCGGTGGATCCAGGGAATTCGAAGGGTGGACGGCGTTGGCGAGGAAAGACTTATTTATTTATTAATATAAGATTAGATCAGGAAGAAATAGTATAGTAGGAAAATTAAGTGGAGAAAAGAGGCTGATTAGCTTGGTTTACATGGAAAACCAATAAAATTCTGGACAAGGAACTTGCACCGTCTACGTTAGGCCACTGGCGCCCGTTTGAATATCGGAGAGTGCCCCGCCTTGGGCTCTTTCTCTTATGGATCTTAGAAGCCGGGACAAGTAAGTAGACACAGTGAACCTCCACGTTCCAAGGAATCAGCCTGAAAAGGAGAGGCAGGGAGCAAGAGAAAGAATCGACATGGGGGAGGCCAGGCTTGTGCAAAATCCCCCTCCAACTTTATTATTTAAAAGGTGTTTATATACCCTAAATTTTACATAATGGAAGATATAGAGTCACGCAGGGGCAGCAGTCCTGACCCTTTCTGTATGTCTTTTGTATACGAAAGGTCTCAGGTGATTTACATTATCTTCTGGCCAGGAAGCTTGCTAACACTTTTTTGGCTCTCTTTCTTAATGAATGTTAATCTCGTTTCCCTTGAAGTGTTTTTCTTTAATCTGCATCTCCTTAAAGCACTAAAGTTACATCTCTATAGCACAAAGGTGCAGTGGGTTATAACGAAGAAGGTATTTAACTCAAAGATCTAATGTTGCTAATACCAGGTCTACTACTTGTTTTTCTATATACCAACTATATCTAAAAATAAAGGATATGAAAATTTGGCAGCAAGTATTGACTCAACAAATAAAACTTATAATCAGTCCTATTCTAATGATTTTGATTCCTCGGAAGCCCCTATATTCCTAGGACGTTTTAAGCTTCCTGTGCCTGCTGCAGTCAGGAGGCCTCAAACAATCACATGCACAGCTGTACGAGTCCTTCAGGCAGGCTAGAAAGCCATCAGAGGGGTTTTTGGATTGAAACACTCTTTCAAATGCAGAAGACTAAGGCCCTGAATTGACTTTTTCCAGAGAATGTCAGAAGAGTGGAAAAGCAGGCAGATTCTTATTTGGGGGGGTTACATGCTCAGGAAATGCTAGGGGGAAAACGTGAAATCTGACTCGACCCTGCCCATCAGATCTCTGCCGCATGACCTTGTCATGGGTGGAATTTCTCACGCTGGCTTCCTGCATACTGTCTTGAAGACTGTGGCTTTGTAGTAGAGCCTGAAGTCAGGCAGGTTGATTCCTCCATTTCCATTCTTCTTTCTCAAGATTGCTTTGGCTACTCGAGGTTTTTTTTGTTTTGTTTTGTTTTGTTTTGTATTTCCATACAAATTGTCAAATTATTTGTTCTAGCTTCATAGGGATTGCACTGAATCTATGAATTGCTTTGGGTAGTATATTCATTTTCACTATATTGATTCTTCTGATCCATGAACACGGTATATTTTTCCACCTATTAGTGTCCTCTTTGATTTTTTTCACCAGTGTTTTATAGTTTTCTATATATAGGTCTTTTGTTTCTTTAGGTAGATATATTCCTGAGTATTTTATTCTTTCGTTGCAATGGTGAATGGAATTGTTTCCTTAATTTCTCTTTCTATTTTCTCACTATTAGTGTATAGGAATGCAAGGGATTTCTGTGTGTTGATTTTATATCCTGCAACTTTACTATATTCATTGACTAGCTCTAGTAATTTTCTGGTGGAGTAGTTAGATAATCATATGGCTTTTATTTTTCAATTTGTTAATGTGGTGAATTACATTGATTGATTTGCGGATATTGAAGAATCTTTGCATCCCTGGGATAAAGCCCACTTGGTCATGGTGTATGATCTTTTTAATGTGTTGTTGGATTCTGATTGCTAGAGTTTTGTTAAGGATTTTTGTGTCTATGTTCATCAGTGATATTGGCCTGTAGTTTTCTTTTTTTGTGACATCTTTGTCAGGTTTTCGTATTAGGGTGATGGTGGCCTCATAGAATGAGTTTGGAACTTTACCTTCCTCTGCAATTTTCTGGAAGAGTTTGAGTAGGATATTCTCTTCTCTAAATTTTTGGTAGAATTCAGCTGTGAAGCCGTCTGGACCTGGGCTTTTGTTTGTTGGAAGATTTCTGATTACAGTTTCAATTTCCATGCTTGTGATGGGTCTGTTAGGATTTTCTATTTCTTCCTAGTTCAGTTTTGGAAAGTTGTACTTTTCTAAGAATTTGTCCATTTCGTCCATGTTGTCCATTTTATTGGCATATAATTGCAGATAGGTCATGATCCTTTGTATTTCTGTGTTGTCTGTTGTGATCTCTCCATTTTCATTTCTAATTTTATTGATTTGATTTTTCTCCCTTTGTTTCTTGATGAGTCTGGCTAATGGTTTGTCAATTTAATTTATCCTCTCAAGGAACCAGCTTTTGGCTTTGTTGATTTTTACTATGGTCTCTTTTGTTTCTTTTGTATTTATTTCTACCCTAATTTTGAAGATGTCTTTCCTTCTACTAACCCTGGGGTTCTTCATTTCTTCCTTTTCTAGTTACTTTCGGTATAGGTTTGGTTATTTATGTGACATTTTTCTTGTTTCTTGAGGTATGCCTATATTGCTATGAACTTTCCCCTTAGCACTGCTTTTATAGTGTCCCACAGGTTTTGAGTTTTTGTGTTTTCACCTTCATTCTTTCTATGCATATTTTTATTTCTTCTGTGATTTGTTGGTTATTAAGCAGAGTGTTGTTCAGCCTCCATATGTTGGAAATTTTAATAGTTTTTCTCCTGTACTTGAGATCTAATCTTACTGCATTGTGGTCAGAGAAGATGCGTGGAATGATTTCAATTTTTTTGAATTTACCAAGGCTAGATTTATGGCCCAGGATGTGATCTATCTTGGAGAAGGTTCCGTGTGTGCTTGAGAAAAAGGTGAAATTCGTTGTTTTGGGGTGAAATGTCCTATAGATATTAATTAGGTCTAATTGATCTATTGTATCATTTAAAGTTTGTGTTTCACTGTTAATTTTCTGTTTAGTTGATCTGTCCATAGGTGTGAATGGGGTATTAAAGTCTCCCACTATTTTTGTGTTATTGTTAATTTCCCCTTTCATACTTGTTAGCATTTGTCTTACATATTATGGTGCTCCTAAGTTGGGTGCATATATATTTATTATTTTTATATCTTCTTCTTGGATTGACCCTTTGATCATTATGTAGTGTCCTTCTTTGTCTCTTTTCACAGCCTTTGATTTAAAGTCTATTTTATCTGATATGAGTATTGCTACTCCTGCTTTCTTTTGGTCTCTATTTGTGTGGAATACCTTTTTCCAGCCCTTCACTTTCAGTCTGTATGTGTTCTTTTTTCGAGGTGGGTCTCTTGTAGACAACATACGTAGGGGTCTTAATTGTTTATCCGTTCCGCCAGTCTTGGTCTTTTGGTTGGAGCATTCAACCCATTTTCATTTAAGGTAATTGTTGATAAATATGATCCCATTGCCATTTACTTTATTGTTTTGGGTTCGAGTCTATATACCCTTTCTGTGTTTCCTGTCTAGAGAATATCCTTTAGCATTTGTTGAAGAGCTGTTTTGGTGGTGCTGAATTCTCTCAGCTTTTGCTCGTCTATAAAGCTTTTGATTTCTCCTTCATATTTGAATGGGATCCTTACTGGGTACAGTAATCTGGGCTGTAGGTTATTTTCTTTCATCACTTTAAGTATGTCCTGCCATTCGCTCCCAGCGTGAAGAGTTTCTATTGAAAGATCAGCTGTTATCCTGATGGGAATCCCCTTGTGTGTTATTTGTTGTTTTTCCCTTGCTACTTTTAATATTTGTTCTATGTATTTGATCTTTGTTAATTTAATATGTGTCTTGGGGTGTTTCACCTTGGGTTTATCCTGTTTGGGACTCTCTGGGTTTCTTGGACTTGGGTGATTATTTCCTTCCCCATTTTAGTGAAGTTTTCAACTCTTATCTCCTCAAGTATTTTCTCATGGTCTTTCTTTTTGTATTCTTCTTCTGGGACTCCTATGATTCGAATGTTGGGGCATTTAACATTGTCCCAGAGGTCTCTGAGATTGTCCTAATTTTTTTAATTCGTTTTTCCTTTTTCCTCTCTGTTTTATTTATTTCTACCATTCTATCTTCTACCTCACTTATTCTATCTTCTGCCTCCATTATTCTACTGTTGGTTCCCTCCAGAGTGTTTTTGATCTCATTTATTGCATTATTCATTATATGTTGACTCTTTTTTATTTCTTCTAGGTCCTTGTTAAGCCTTTCTTGCATCTTCTCAATCCTCGTCTCCAGGCTATTTATCTGTGATTCTATTTTGTTTTCAAGATTTTGGATCATTTTCACTATCATTTATTTGGAATTTTTTATCAGATAGATTCCCTATCTCTTCATCTTTTGTTTGGTTTGGTGGGCATTTATCCTGTTCCTTTACCAGCTGAGTATTTCTCTGCCACTTCATCTTGTTTATATTGCTGTGTTTGGGGTGGGCTTTCTGTATTCTAGCAGTTTGTGGAGTTCTCTTTATTGTGGAGTTTCCTCGCTGTGGGTGGGTTTGGAATGGTGGCTTGCAAAGTTTCCTGTTTAGAGAAGCTTCTGTCCATGTTTTGGTGGGTGGAGCTGGATTTCTTCTCTCTGGAGTGCAATGACGTGTCCAGTAGTGAGTTATGAGATGTCAGTGGGTTTAGAATGACTTTGAGCAACCTGTATATTGAAACTCAGGGCTATGTTCCTGTGTTGCTGGAGAATTTGCATGATATGTCTTACTCTGGAACTTGTTGGCCCTTGGGTGGTGCTTGGTTTCAGTGTAGGTATGGAGGCATTTGATGAGCTCCTATCAATTAATGTTCCCTGGAGTCAGGAGTTCTCTGGTATTCTCAGGATTTGGACTTACGCCTCCTGCCTCTGGTTTTCAGTTTTATTCTTACAGTAGCCTCAAGACTTCTCCATCTATACAGCACAGATGATAAAACATCTAGGTTAATAGTGAAAAGTTTCTCCACAGTGAAGGACACCTGTCACTTCCAAGGAAGTTCATGCTGTTTTAGCTTCTTCTGATTGCTGGTCTCTTCAGTGTTTAATTTCTACCCTGACCCAAGGGGACGGTGGTGAACATGTTTTTAGGCTCACTTTTTCAGTTGTGCTGTGGGGAGGGAGGAACACTGTAAACAAATGTCACTGGTGTCTTTGGGGAGTATTCCAGTGTCTTGGCCATAGTGGGTTTGTCCCCGCTTGTGGCATGTGTGCTTTCCCTGTCAATACTGCTTAGGCTCTAGGTTGCTCTGCTAGGAACTGTCTGAGGTGGACCCTGGGTTGCATGTACCTCTCAGGTCTAAGCTGCTCACGTTCAGGTACCCAGGTAGTCCTCAAAGGCACAGACTCAGTTGGGCCTACGGTTTGTGCCCTTCCCGGGTCTGAGCTGCTCAGGTGACCAGGTGTTCAGCAAGCATGGTTGCTGTGATTTATCACCTCGCCAGTCCCTGCTGCTCCGTTTTCTGGGTGTACAACCAACGCACCTTATGAGGCGGGTGTCAACCGTCCAGAATCCCAAGAAGTCTTGGTTAGCAAAAAAAGCCTGCTTGCAGTTTGGTAGATGATGCCTCTCTGGGGCCAAGATTAACCCCTTCTGGCTCTGGCTGCCCTCTCCTTCCTGTCTCTGGTGGGGGATGGGCCAGTCTGCAGCTGGCTAGCTCTGCTCAGTCTTTTGTTCTGTGAGCCAGCCTGGCAGTGTTTTAGTTTAGGGCTTTTCACAGGGGAGCTATCCCATGGTCTGGCTTGCTATCTCAAGTTAGTTCCTTCAGATTGACTCAGGACATTCAGGCCTGGTCCTTACTCTAAGCAATGCAGCCCTCGCCTCCCTGCCCAGCCCCTGCTTGCTCATGATGGATACAGGCATCTGCGCTGCTTCTCTGCTGGGAGTTACCCTTGGGCACATAATCTGTGGGTTTAAATTATTTATTTATTTTTCCTCCCAGTTGTGTTGCCCTCTGAGGTTCCAAGGTTCACCACAAACTTGCCTGTGAGAGTGTTACCTGGTGTTCGGAAACTTCTCTTTTTTAAGACTCCCTTCCTGGGATGAATCTCCATCCCTACCTCTTTTGTCTCTCTTTTTATCTTTTATATTTTTCCCTACCTCATTTCGAAGACAATGGGCTGCTTTTCTGGGTGCCTGATGTCCTCTGTCAGCATTCAGAAGTTGTTTTGTGGAATTTACTCAGCGTTCAAATGTTCTTTTGATGTATTTGTGGGGAAGAGAGTGGTCTCCCCATCCTATTCCTCTGCCATCTTAGCTATAAGGTGGATTTAGAAAAGGCAGAGAAACTAGAGATCAAATTGCCAGCATCCGTTGGATCATACATAAAGCAAAGGAATTCCAGAAAAAACATCTACTTCTGCTTCATTGACTATACTAAAGCTTTTTGCTGCATGGATCAAAACAAACTGGAAAATTTTTGAAAAGGTGGGAATACAGATCAGCTTGGAAAGTTGTATGCAGGTCAAGAAGCAACAGTTAGGACCAGACATGGAACAAAGAGCCAGTTCCAAATTGGGATAGAGTACATCAAGGCTGTAAATTGCCACTCTGTTATTTAAATTTATGTGGAGTACATCATGCAAAATGCTGGGATGGATGACTCACAAGCTAAAATCAAGATTGCTGGATAAATATCAACAACCTCAGATATGCAGATGACACCACCTCTTTGCAGAAAGCAAAGATGAACTGAAGAGCCTTATATGGAATGTGAAAAAATAGAGTGAAAAGGCTGGCTTAAAACTCAATATGAAATAGCTAAGATCATAGCATCCGGTCCCATCACTTCATGACAAATAGATGGGGAAACAATGAAAATAGAGACAGACTTCATTTTCTTCGTCTCCAAAATCACTGACGAGAGTGATTACAGCCACAAAATTAAAAACGTCCTGCTCCTTGGAAGAAGAGCTGTAACAAATGTAAATACCATTTTTTAAAAGCATCACTTTGCCAAAAAAAGGCCTGTATAGTCAAAGCTATGGTTTTTCCAGTTCATGTTCGGATGTGAGAGTTGGACCATAAAGGAGGCTGTGTGCCAAAGAATTAATGCTTTCAAACTGTTGCATTTTCTTGAGAGTCCCTTGGAGAGCAACGAACCAAAACCAGTCAATCCTAAAGGAAATCCACCCTGAATATTCATTGGAAGGACTGATGTTGAAGCTGAAGCTCCAATACTTTGGCCACCTGATGTTAAGGGCCAACTCATTGGAAAAGACCCTGATGCTGGGAAAGGTTGAGGGCAGGAGGAGAAGGTGACAACAGAGGATGAGATGGTTGGATGGCATCATTGACCCAATAGATATGAGTTTGAACAAACTCCTAGAGATAGTGAGGGACAGGGAAGCCTGGTGAGCTGCTGTCCAAGGTTTTGCAAAGAGTGCAACACAACTAAGTGACTGAACAACAAAATCGATCTTATTCCACCAGATGGCACCGTTCAGTCTCTAAAGAAGGTTTGTCTTTTTGTTTTGTTTTGTTTTATTATTCTGTGGGCAAGGTAGGAAAGAGCCTTGAAGATTCTGAAACTCTTTTTGCTTTAATATACGTTTCAAAAGATGACTTGGGAAATGGCAAATATAATGATGTTAAACGTTTTGTGTATTTTTATTTCCCAGAGCTGAGACTGAAATAAGGACTGGGGCATGGGTAGAGTTACATTTGTGTGAATTATGTATTCTGCAAAGTAGAAAGAATGTAACCAAATCATGGCAGGAGAAGGAAGAGATGAGGGGAATATAAACACCGACCACTGAGAAGTAGGTGATGGTTCAAACTTCCCACTTACAACTGGCAGCAAGATATCAAATAGTTGATTGTAAAGAAAACAGGATTGGTGTTCTGGGAAATGTACTATACAGATTTAGACATATATAAAAGACAGAAAACTTTCTGAAATGACAAAGTAAATGTAAAAGTACAAAAGGAAAGAGCAGTGTATGTATTTCAGCATAAGATGCTATAACAAACATTCCACCAAACATGAGTCATATCTATAAGCATGTGCAGTGTGTGAACCTGTCTATTAAAGGAAAGGGTCCTTCAACTGACTTAACCTTATTCTGTGCTGTATACAAGGAACACACCTAATCAGAGTGACCTAGGAAACAAAACCTGATTTATACACTGCAATTGGCCAGGCTTGGAGGAGAGAGACAGGGAGAGATGGGGAGAGAGAGACAGAATATTATCAGGTAGGTTAGAATTTAGATTTAACAAGAATTAAAGGAACAAATGGTTCGGCAGGTAAAGAATCCGCCTGCAATGCAGGAGACACAGGAGATCCAGGTTGGATCCCTGGCTCGGGAAGATCCCCTGGAGGAGGGCATGGCAATCCACTGCAGTACACTTAGCTGAAGAATTCCATGGACAGAGGAACTTGGCAGGCTGCTGTCCATGAGGTTGCAAGGAGTTTGAGAGGACTGAACGAATTATCTCATGACCAAGCACACAGAGGAACAAAGGACACTTCACAATGCAAAAGGTCCAAATCACAATAAAAACTTACCAGGTTGGGAAACTTGCAATAGATCCAGAAACACGAGGTTCTACTGCTCCTGGATGTACCTTCAGATTGCAACCACCCTCTGTTGTTAGAGATATGGTTTTGCAGTTAGTTCTGGGTCTAGAGAAGAGGAACCAGCTAGCAGGAATCAAACAGGATTTTCCTTCTGGATCACCAGATCTCCACGTGGAGATCCCTCACCAGATCTCTGTCTCTTAACTACGGTGGGCAACTGCCACACTGGTAGAGCTGGAGAAATCCTCCTTGTTTCTCATTTCCCATTCCAATTTCTATGGGTAAAACTCAGGGAAAACCTGCAAACCAAAAGAGTGTGAAACATAGTTTATAAGTGCTAACCTCTAAGAGGGCATAGCAGTGTGTAGAAGGTGGATGTGCTGCTTGGCAACACCAGTAAATAATCAGTGTAGTTTACCATTGTCCACAACAACAATGATGCTTCTACATAACCCTATTAACCTGTCCTCTAATGGCATTGAAACATGTATATTATCATATGTGAAATGAATTGCCAGTCCAGGTTCGATGCATGAGACAGGGTGCTCGGGGATGGTGCACTGGGATGACCCAGATGGATAGGATAGGGAGGTAGGTGGGAGAGGGGTTCAGAATGGGGAACACATGTACACCCATGGTGGATTCATGTCAATGTATGACAAAACCACTACAATATTGTAAAGTAATTAGCCTCCAGTTAAAATAAATAAATTTATGTTAAAAAATAAAAGGTGATTAAGGAAAAAATAAATAAAATGAAGATTCCTTTTTTCCCTTTCTATAGACTGAATTCCAAACGTACAAGAGTCACCTTATTTATATTTGGTGACATTATTACCTCCTTTAATTTAGTCACAACTCCACACAGGTGTCTTGTACTTTAAAAAATGGAATGATTTTTCTTTAAAACCATAAGGGCCAAGAGGAAAATGTAGTTAGAAATTTAAAGATTATTTATAAAAATCAAGCTAGAAAGCACAATGAAGCAATCCTCACTGCAGTCATCACCTTTAGAGTCTGTTGAAATTATAAATTCATTTTTCTAAACCTGATTATATATCTGCCTTTTTTTCAGCCAACAATGAAACAGTCCATGTCCCTTACCTTTTGGGGTTAACCTAAACTTCATTTCCAAATGGTCAGAAACTAGAGGGATCTCACACTTAGTAGGTTTCTGCTGTTTTCCATTAACCTTTATTGGAAAATGGAATAGTGGAAAGGAGAATCCTCAGAGAATCTCCTGTATCCAAAATATAGTTTCCTGTCCACGTCATGTAGCAATAGACAGTGACCATTTGGTGGCTGACTTCAATGTCCCCAGCTTGTGTTCATACCTAATTTTGTGCCTGATAGTTTAATGACATAAAGGGCCTAAGATTACAGATAGTTATATTTTCCAGGAAAGGGAAATATCCATTTAGTGGTGAAAAGCCCTTATACTATGACCTAAACCTCGCACTTTGGCAGAGTAAGAAATTGTAAGCCTGGAAAAAGAATGTTATTAGTGATTGAACATCTTTACAAATGCAGACAAACTAATAATCAACACAACCTGGTTAAAATACTTGTTTTAAAAATTGATTAATACTTGGTTTAAAAAATACAAGAAATCAAATTCTTGCAAAGACAAATAGAAAATTTCTTTGTGCAAGCAAATTATAGTGATTGATACAATACACTGCCAATATGTTACCATCTGAAAAAAAACTTGCAACAATTTTCGGGTTTGTGATACTTTGATTTTCAATAAAAAAGACATAGTTGGTCTTTGTCCCCATTTTGGGAATAGAACTCTAGAAACGTTTGGAATTTCCTATGTGTATTTTGTTATGTTAATACAGTGACTTTTGGAAATCCTTTAAGGATGGAAGCTAGTTGCCCGGGGAACCAACCATATGATTAGACGGTTGAAACAACATTACCACCCTGATGTCCAGCGAAGGGCAAGGGAATGGAGGTTCCATCAGTTAGCACTGGTGAATGAATAAATAATTTATGCCCATGTAGTGATGCCTGAGTTCTGAGAATCTCCAGCACTGATAGCTTGGAGGAACTGGGAAAGTGAACCCTGGAAGAGCATGGAAGCTCTGCACTTAGTAGGTTCCTGCTGTCTTCTATCACACGTGGCCCTGGCCCTCCCTTCCATCTGGCTGGTCATGAGTTAATCCAGTTAGTTTCTGTTGAGTACCATGGGCCACACTAGCAAAGTAACTGAACCTGGAATTGAAGTTGTAGCTACTTCCAATCTTAATGATTAGACCAGAAGTGCAGGGTCACATGGATTTGTCATCTGCTTCTGAAATGGGGAGGGGGGCATGTTTGTGGGACTGAGCCCTTAACCTCTGGGATCTGAAGCTGTTTCAGGTAGATGGTATTAGTATGTACTAAATTGCAGACAGTATATTCAAAAGCAGAGACATTGCTTTGCTGACTAAGGTCTGTCTAGTCAAGGCTATGGTTTTTCCTGTGGTCATGTATGGATGTGAGAGTTGGACTGTGAAGAAGGCTGAGCACCAATGAATTGATGCTTTTGAACTGTGGTGTTGGAGAAGACTCTTGAGAGTCCCTTGGACTGCAAGGAGATCCAACCAGTCCATTCTGAAGGAGATCAGCCCTGGGATTTCTTTGGAAGGAATGATGCTAAAGCTGAAACTCCAGTACTTTGGCTGCCTCATGTAAAGAGCTGACTCATTGAAAAAGACTTTCATGCTGGGAGGGATTGGGGGCAGGAGGGGAAGGGGACGACAGAGGATGAGATGGCTGGATGGCATCACTGACTCAATGGATGTGAGTCTGAGTGAACTCTGGGAGTTGGTGATGGATAGGGAGGCCTGGCGTGCTGTGATTCATGGGGTTGCAAAGAGCTGGACACGACTGAGTGACTGAACTGAACTGAACTGAAAAGTAATCTATGTCTGTTTAATGATAGTGGGGGCAATTTTCTACATTATATTACTTCAGATACTTATATAAATTTTAAAATTTTACCAAAGTACCTCTGCATGCTGGCCTTCCTATCCATTTGCTCTTAATACACTGTATAGTATTAGATCCATCCAACTGATAATATGATAGACACTTAAAAGCCACTTGTTCTCCTGAACTATAGAAACCCTTCTCCTGATCTATGAGTACAGCAGCCTCAAAGGTGGGCAAGTTAACACAATTTGTGCCTGAAACGAAAAAGAATATGCATTTGTTTAGTGAATCTTTAAAGGTTCATAGCGACCACTGATTATATTCCAGAAAATAAATAGTTACATATCAAACAAATGAACATTCTACAGTATTTCTCTTATACCTTGAGACAAATGTCAGAAATCTTGATTTAGTCACGTTGACCATCTCTGTATTATCAAAAATACAACATGGGAATGGTGACATCCTAAGAGGTAGAGCTGCATACTTCTCAAATTTAAGTTCTCTTCTCCCATGACAGCCTACCTAAATTATGAATGTGTCTATTTTTGCTTTTATCAAAATATGTTACCTTGAGTTATGTTAAATGTCTTAGAAAATTGCATATTACAAAGAAATGATTGACAAATTAACAGCAAATTGAGTAGTGATAAGACCAGAGTTCAACCATGGTACAGGAACAGAGATAAGAAATCTGAGAGGTATATCAGAGGATGTTCAAACTGCACCCAAAATGATGTGAAAGAGATAGTTTCAGTTCAGTTCAGTTGCTCAGTCGTGTCCGACTCTTTGCAACCCCATGAATCGCAGCATGCCAGGCCTCCCTGTCCATCACCATCTCCCGGAGTTCACTCAGACTCACATCCATCGAGTCCGTGATGCCATCCAGCCATCTCATCCACGGTCGTCCCCTTCTCCTCCTGCCCCCAGTCTCTCCCAGCATCAGATATTTTTCCAATGAGTCAATTCTTTGCATGAGGCGGCCAAAGTACTGGAGTTTCAGCTTTAGCATCATTCCTTCCAAAGAAATCTCAGGGCTAATCTCCTTCAGAATGGACTGGTTGGACCTCCTTGCAGTCCAAGGGACCCTCAAGAGTCTTCTCCGACACCACAATTCAAACGCATCAATTCTTCGGCGCTCAGCCTTCTTCACAGTCCAACTCTCACATCCATACATGACCACAGGAAAAACCATAGCCTTGACTAGATGGACCTTTGTCAGGAAAGTAATGTCTCTGCTTTTGAATATGCTCTCTAGATTAGTCATAACTTTTCTTCCAAGGAGTAAGCGTCTTTTAATTTCATGGCTGCAGTCACCATCTGCAGTGATTTTGGAGCCCCCCCAAACTACAGTCTAACACTGTTTCTACTGTTTCCCCATCTATTTCCCATGAAGTGATGGGACCGGATGCCATGATCTTCGTTTTCTGAATGTTGAGCTTTAAGCCAACTTTTTCATTCTCCTCTTTCACTTTCATCACGAGGCTTTTTAGCCTCCTTTCACTTTCTGCCATAAGGGTGGTGTCATCTGCATATCTGAGGTTATTGATATTTCTCCAGGCAATCTTGATTCCAGCTTGTGTTTCTTCCAGTCCAGCGTTTCTCATGATGTACTCTGCATATAAGTTAAATAAGTATTATCAAATTGCCAACCTCCACTGGATCACAGAAAAAGCAAGGGAATTCCAGAAAAACATCTACTTCTGCTTCATTGACTACACTAAAGCACTTGATTGTGTAGATCAGAAAAAAACTGTGGAAAATTCTTGAAGAGATGGGAATACCAGACCACCTTACCTTCCTCCTGAGAAAACTATGCAGGTGAAGAAGTAACAGTTAGATCCATACATGACCAATAGACAGGCTCAAAATTGGAAAAAGAGTACTTCAAGGGTGTATATTGTCATCCTGTCTATTTAACTTATATACAGAGTACATCATTCAAAATGCCTGGCTGGATGAAGCATCAGGATTGCCAGGAGAAATACCAATAACCTCAGCTATGCCTCAGATGACACCACCTTAATGGCAGAAAGTAAAGAGGAACTAAAGGGCTTCCTGATGAAGGTGGAAGAAGAGACTGAAAAAGCTGGCTTAAAACTCAACATTCAAAAAATGGAGATCATGGCATCTGGTTCCATCACTTCATGGCAAATAGATGAGGATAAAATGGAAACAGTGACAGACTTCATTTTCTTGGGCTCTAAAATCACTGTGAATGGTCACTGCAGCCATGAAATTAAAAGATGCTCGCTCCTTGGAAGAAAAGCTATCACAAACCTAGACAGCATATTAAAAAGCAGAGACATCACTTTGCCAACAAAGGTTCACCTAGCCAAAGCTATAACTTTTCCAGTAGTCATGTATGATTTGACAGTTGGACAATAAAGAAGAGTCAGGCTGAGTGCCAAAGAATTGATATTTTCGAACTATGGTGCTGGAGAAGACTCTTGAGGGTACCTTGGACTGCAAGATCAAAGCAGTCAGTCCTAAAAGAAATCGACCCTGAATATTCATTCGAAGGACTGATGTTGAAGCTGAAGCACTATTACTTTGTTCACCTGATACGAAGAGCCCACTTATTGGAAAAGACTCTAATGCTGGGAAAAATTGAGGGCAGGAGGAGAAGGGGAGAGAAAACAATGAGACGGTTGAATGGCATCACCAATTCAATGGACATTAGTTTAAGCAAACACCAGGAGACAGTGAAGGACAGGGATGCCTGGCTTGCTACAGTCCATACTGTGTCAAAGAGTCAGAAACGACTGAATGACTGAACTACAACAACAAATCAAACATTATTTCTAAGGTTATTAATTCTCTACCAGAATTCAGAACTTTTCATAGATACCTTGTTAACTTCTATAATTACTGCTTAATTTCATATTTGGGTCACTTATGCTTTGAATTAAAAGATATTTCTCAGCTTTAGAATAAAAGGAAAAACACTGTACTTATGCAATCTTGCAGACATGATCATTGCCCCCCTAAACATCTTATAGATGCAGGTCCATCAGTTCCAAACCCTTCATCACAGTCGTAAGTAACTTCTTCTCCATATTGGCAACTGTATTTCTTGTGAGATACAACACCATTCTGAATATAAGGTGGAAGTCCACAAGGAAGTCCTGGGAAGAAATGAAAAAAATGATTTCATGTTTTGCTAACTTTGAAATTTAATTTGATGTACTGGTCAACATATATGGTAGTTTTACTTGAAAATAATAAATTATTATACAGGAACTTCCATGACATGGGAGGAAAGTGCACAAATTTTTCCTAAAATTAGCATTCTGGTGTGTGTCTACTTGAGCAAGAACTTGATACTGAAATTTCCAATATATGAAAGAAACCATCAATGCTTCTCTAACCAATCATGTGTAATAATAATAAAAAAAAAAACACATTGAGACTCCAAACATCATTTTAGAAAAAGTACTATATATTGTAAGAAATTAAAAGGGACATTTTAGGGAAGACATAGGACTTTTTTTGAAACAAATAGATAGAAATATAAATAGGTTTACTAATATAAATAGTTAGGTTTAATTTTATCACACATCCAGTGTTAATACAAAATAATTGCCAGGTTGAAAAGCTATTATCTATAGCACAAATGAAATTATTAATAACAAAAATGATTAATTTTATATGTCAAATTTGATTTAATGTATAAATATATACATTTTATTTTAATACATAAATGACCTATAAATAGACAAGTTACTTGATGTATTTAGAAATCTAAAGGATCAAGTCTCATGACTTTGATGACAATTGATTAGTTTTAGTGAATGGTACTAAAAATAGATTTTGGTTTGCCTAGTGCCCTAACCTACACACTGAGGTGGAGAGCTCCACTTTCCCATGTGGCATATTATCACATTATTTTCAGATATCTTGAAGCCTTCTTCACATGTATAACTTAACTTCATGCCATGTGCATACAACCTTTGTTCATGTATTTCTCTCCTTTCTTCTGCAGAGCTAGATGAGTTAATGGCTCCATGGTCTATTTGAGGTGGTTGAGAACATCCAATTTTTTTCTATATGAACTACAGAGGTCAAAGAGTAAAGCAAAAATATAATTTTTAAATTTAAAATGTTAATATAATCAAATATTTGAATTTTAAAATAAGGATAAAAAGAAAAGAATACTCAGAACAATTTACAGAATTTTAAAACTGACAGATATTTGAAACTTGCAAGCTATTTGTCTCCATAAACACTATGCTACTACCACTTGTTCAATATGCCCCTTCATCCTTTTTTAAATGAATTTCTTATTGAAATATTGGATGTATAACAGTATGTTAGCTTCAAATGGCCAAAAATTATTTTACTTTTACATACATTATAAAATGACTAGCAGTATGTCTAGTAACAATAGTTCCTAACTATTTGAGTTTGTACTTCAAAATCCCCTGTATCTACTTTGCCAACCCCCTCCTCCGTTCTTGCAGAACTCACTAATCTTCTGTATCTGTATGAGCCTGTTTTCCTTTGATTTTGTTTTATTTTTAGATTCCACAAATAAGTGAAATCATGTGCCATTTGTCTTTTTCTATCTGACCTAAATCTCTTAGAATAAATACGTCCTAGACACATCCACCTTGTTGCAAATGGAAATGTTTCATATTTTATGGCTCAGTCATAGTTCATGTTGTGTGTATATATAAAACACCTTCTTTTTCTGTGCATATATCAGTGGACTCTTTAGGTGGCTTCCAAACCTTGATTATTGTGTGTAATACTGCAGTGAACATTGGAGTGCATATATCTTTTTAGATTAGTGTTTTCGGTTCCTATGAATAAATACCCAGTAGTGGATTAGGTGGATCATATGGCAGTTCTATTTTTAATTTTTAAAGGAAATTCCACATTCTTTTTCATAGCAACACTGCCAGTTTACAATCCCACCAACAGTGCACAAAGATTCCCTTTTCTCCACATCTTTGATAACACTTGATGTTGTCCTTTTCCTGACAGCCATTATGACAGGTGTGAAGGGACATCACACTATGGCTGCAATATGTTTTTCCCGGATACAGTAGTCTTGACTGCAAGTTTTCTCCTTTCATTAGTTTGTATATGTTGCGCCAGTACATTGTGACCTAAAAAATATTCTTCCAAAGCTGTTGGTACTTGTTAGGGTCTCCTTGTGGGTAACTACTGCCTTTGCTCTTGAAGGAGAAGAGTGTAACAGAGGATGATATGGTTGGGTGGCATCACCGTTTCAATGGACATGAACTTGGGCAAACTCTGGGAGATGGTGAGAGACAGGAAAGCCTGGCATGTTGCACTCCATGGGGTCTCAAAGAGTTGAACATGACTTGGCAACAGAACAACAATTTTCTTTTAATTAATTTTTATTTTAATTGAAGGCTAATTACTTTACAATATTGTGGTGTTTTTGCCATACATTGACATGAATCAGCCACGGGTATATCCCTATCCCGAACCCCCCTCCCATCTCCCTCCCTATTCCACCCTTCTGGATTATCCCAGTGCACCAGCTTTGAGTGCCCTGTTTCATGCATCGAACTTGGACTGGTGATCTATTTCACATTTGGTAATATACATCTTTCAATGCTATTCTCTCAAATCATCCCACCTCGCCTTCTCCTACAAAGTCTAAAAGTCTGTTTTTTACATCTGTGTCTCTTTTACTGTCCCACGTATAGGGTCGTCGTGACCATCTTTCTAAATTCTGTATATATATGCATTAATATACTGTATTGGTGTTTTTCTTTCTCACTTATATCACTCTGTATAATTGGTTCCAGTTTCATACACCTCATTAGAAATGATTCCAATGCAATCTTTTTAATAGCTGAGTAATATTCCGTTGTGCATATGTACCACAACTTTCTTATCCATTCGTCTGCTGATGGACATCTGGGTTGACTCCATGTCTTAGCTATTGTAAACAGTGCTACGACGAACATTGGGGTACATGTGTCTCTTTCAATTCTGTTTTCTTCAATGGGTATGCCCAGCAGTGGGATTGCTAGGATATATGGCAGATCTGTTTTCAGTTGGTTTTTTTTTTTTTTTTTTTTTTAAGGAATCTCCACACTGTTACCCATAGTGTTTGTAGTAGTTTGCATTCCCACCAACAGTGTAAGAGGGTTCCCTTTTCTCCACACCTTTTTCTGCATTAGACTTTCAGGTAGCAGCCATTCTGACTGGCATGAGATGGTACCTCACTGTCATTTTGATTTACATTTCTCTGACAATGAATGATGCTTAGCATTTTTCCATATGTTTGTTAGCCATCTGTATGTCTTCTTTGGAGAAATGTCTGTTTAGTGCTTTGGCCCATTTTTGGATTGGGTCATTTGTTTTTCTGGTATTGAGCTGCATGAGTTGTTTATATGATTTTGAGATTAGTTCTTTGTCAGTCACTTTGCTTGCTATTATTTTCTCCCACTCTGAAGGCAGTCTTTTCACCTTGCTTAGAGTTTTCTTTGTTGTGCAAAAGCTTTTATGTTTAATTAGGTCTCATTTGTTTATTTTTGCTTTTATTTCCATTACTCTGTGAGGTGGGTCATTAAGGATCTTGGTGTGATTTATATCAAAGAGTGTTTTGCCTATGTTTTCCTTGAGGAGTTTTATAGTTTCTGATCTTACGTTTAGATCTTAAATCCATTTTGAGTTTACTTTTGTGTATGGTGTTGGAAAGTGTTCTAGTTTCCTTCTTTTACAGATGGTTGACTGCTTTTCCCAGCACCATTTGTTAAAGAGCTTTTACAGATGGTTGACCGCTTTTCCCAGCACCATTTGTTAAAGAGATTGTTTACTCCATTGTATATTTTTGCCTCCTTTGTCAAAGATAAAGTGTCCGCAGGTGCATGGATTTATCTCTAGGCTTTCTATTTTGTTCCATTGATCTATATTTCTGGCTTCGTACCAGTACAACACTATCTTGATGACTGTAGCTTTGTAGTACAGTCTGAAGACAGGGAGGTTGATTCCTCCAGTTCCATTCTTCTTTCTCAAGATTGCTTTGGCTATTTGAGTTTTTTTTTTTTTTTTCCATACAAATTGTGAAATTATTTGTTTTAGTTCTGTGTAAAAATGTCGTTGGAGATTGATAGGGATTGCACTGAATCTATAGATTGCTTTGAGTAGTATACTCATTTTCAGTACATTGATTATTCTGATCCATGAACATGGTATATTTCTCCATCTATTTGTGTCATCTTTGATTTCCTTCATTAGTGTTTTATAGCTCTCCATGTATAGGTCTTTTGTTTCTTTAGGTAGATTTACGGATGTATTTTAATCATTTCATCACAGTGGTGAATGGGATTGTTTCCTTAATTTCTCTTTCTGTTTTCTCATTGTTAGTGTATAGGAAAGCAAGGAATTTCTGTGTATTAATTTTATATCCTGCAACTTACTATATTCATTGGTTAACTCTAGTAATTTTCTCATGGTGTCTTTAGGGTTTTCTATGTAGGGGATCATGTCATCTGTAAACCATGAGAGTTTTACTTCTTTTCCAATCTGGATTCCTTTCTTTCCTTTTCTTCTCTGAGTTTCGTGGATAAAACTTTCAAAACTATGTTGAATAGTAGTGGTGACGGTGAGCACCCTTGTCCTGTTCTTCACTTTATGGGAAATGATATCAATTTTTTTGCCATTGAGGATAATGTTTGGTGTGGGTTTATCATATATGGCTTTTATTATGTTGAGGTATGTTCTTTCTCTGCCTTCTTCCTGGAGGGTTTTTCTTTTTTAATCATAAATGGATGTTGAGTTCTGTTAAAAGCTTTCTCTGCATCTTTTGAGATAATCATATGTGTTTTTTCCCTTCAATTTGTTAATGTGGTGTATGACATTGATTGATTTGTGAATATTGAGGAATCCTTGCATCCTTGAGATAAAGCCCACTTGGTCATGATATGTGATCTTTTTAATATGTTGTTGGATTCTGTTTGCTAGAATTTTGTTAAGGATTTTTGCATGTATGTTCATCAGTGATATTGGCCTTTAGTGTTATTTTTCTGTGGCATCTTTGTCTGCTTTTGGAATTAGGGTGATGTTGGCCTCACAGAATGAGTTTGGGAGTTTACCTTCCTCTGATACTTTCTGGAAGGGTTTGAGTAGGATAGGTGTTAAAAAGAAAAGTGAAAGTGAAGTTGTTAAGTCGTGTCTGACTCTTTGCGACCCCATGGACTGTAGCCTACCAGGCTTCTCCGTCTGTGGGATTTTCTAGGCAAGATTATTGGAGTGGGTTGCCATTTCCTTCTCCAAGGGATCTTATGTACCCTGGGATTGAATGCGGGTCTACCACATTTCAGGCAAATGCTTTACCCTCTGAGCCACCAGGGAAGGATAGGTGTTAGCTTGTCTCTAAATTTTTGATAAATTCACCTATGAAGCTGTCTGGTCCTGGTCTTTTGTTTGTTGGAAAATTTTTGATTCCAGTTTCTATTTCCATCCTTGTGATGGATCTGTTAAGATTTTCGCTTTCTTCCTGGTTCAGCTTTGGAAGGTTATACTTTTCTCCGAATTCATCCATTTCTTCCAAGTTATCCATTTTATTGCATATAGTTGCTGATAGTAGTCTCTTATGATCCTTTGTATTTCTGTGTTGCATGCTCTGATTTCTCCATTTTCATTTCTAATTTTATTGATTTGATTCTTCTCCCTTTTTTTCTTGATGAGTCTGCTTAATGGTTTGTCTGGTTTATTTATCTTCTCAAGGAAGCAGCTTTAAGTTTTGTTGATTTTGCTATACTCTCCTTTGTTTCTTTTTCATTTATTTCTGCCCTAATTTTCATGATTTCCTTCCTTATACTAACCCTGGGGTTCTTCTTTTTCTAGTTGCTTTATGTGTACAGTTAGGTTATTTATTTTATTTTTCTCTTGTTTCTTGAGGTAAGCTTGTAAATCTATGAACCTCCTCTTAACACTCTTTCTACTGTTTCCCATATGTTTTCAGTTGTTGCGTATTCACTTTCATTTCTTTCTATGTATATTTTGATTTCCTTTTTGACTTCTTTCATTATTTGTTGGTTATTAAGGATTGTGTTACTTAACCTCCATATGTTTGTATTTTAATAGTTTATTTTTCCTATAGTTGACATCTAATCTTACCACATTGTGATCAGAAAAGATCCTTGAAAGGATTTCATGTTTTTTTTTTAATTTACCAAGGCTGTATTTATGGCCCAGGATGTGATCTATCCTGGAGAATGGTCCTTGTGCACTTGAGAAAAAGGTGAAATGCACTGAATAGATATCAATTTGGGGTCCTATAGATATCAATTAGGTCTAACTGGTCCATTGTATCATTTAAAGTTTGTGTTTCCTTGCTAATGTTCTGTTTGGTTGACATGTCCATATGTGTGAGTGGGGTATTAAAATCTCCCACTATTATTGTGTTACTGTTCATTTCTCCTTTCATACTTGTTAGCATTTACCTTATGTATTGAGCAGTTCCTATGTTGGGTGCATATATATTTATAATTGTTATATCATCTTTTTTCATTGATTCTTTGATCACACGGTAGTGTCTTTTTTTGTCTCTTTTCATGGCCTTTATTTCAAAGTCTATTTTTTCTGATATGAGTATTGAACTCCTACTTTCTTTTGGTCTCCATCTGCATGAAATATCTTTTCCAGCCCTTCACTTTCAGTCTGTATGTGTCCTTTGTTTTCAGGTGGATCTTTTTAGACAGCATACATAGGGGTCTTGTTTTTATATCCATTCAGCCAGTCTTTGTCTTTTGGTTGAGGCATTCAACCCATTTACATTTAAGGTAATTATTGATAAGTATGATACCATTGTCATTTACTTTGGAACAACAACATTATTAATTTTTTTCCATTGAATGATAATGTGTCCTGGTATGGACCTCTTCAGGTTCATCTCCTTTTGGGACTGTCTGACTTCTAGACCTGAATGTCTCTTCTCTTCCCCAGGTTAGAAAAGTTTAGCTATTATTTCTTCAAATAAGTCTATCTCTATCTATTTTAGATCCCCATAATGAGAATGGAAACTTCTTTAATGGATTAGCAAGCCTGGTTTTTCTATGTGACCAGAGGGTATAAAAGATCCCTCTCTAAACTGTGTCTGAGTCCATCAAATAGAGATACCTAAATATCCAATTCATAATCTGAAGACAAAGCCTGTTCTGCTCAACTGAAGGAAGACTGTGTGAATACACCTGGAAGAATTTGGAGCCCTCTATGCCTCCTTGGTTTTGCTTTCTCCTGTTATACTTCATTTCTATTTCATTAGAAACATTATGCAAGTATAGGCTGGAAACTCATAAATCCTTTCAGGGGTCCAACATTTTATATTAAATTCAGGGAAATATTTGACTGAATACCCTTTATTCATCATTAGTAATATCATCAGATTTTCTATTCTGATCTAAGTCAATAGGAGTATTTTGTGTGCTGTTTTGTGCTAAGTCACTCAGCCTTGTCGGATTCTTTGTGACCCCATGGACTATAATCTGCCAGGCTCCTCTGTCCATGGGGATTCTGGATTCTCCAGGCAAGAATACTGGAGTGGGTTGCCATGCCATCCTCCAGTTGATCTTCCCAACACAGGAATTGAACCGAGGTCTCCTGCAACTCGGGTGGACTCTTTACCATCATATCCACCAGGGAAGACTTGGAATAGTTTATGTTTCATCAAAAATATTTTTCTTATTTCTGCTTGAATTATTTTAACATTTTATCAATGTATTTTCAGGAATTTATTTTTCTTTTATGTCTGATATTTAAACATTTGTGTTCTAATAATTTTAATTTGTTAAAAGTTTTACAAAAGTTAGTCTATATACTACATTTCCCCATAAACTGAATATTTTGCAAATCAGCTATTTATACTTTTTAGTTTATTATAAAAATTGAAATTTTGATTTTAATTTCTCTTTCCTTTTATGTTTTTTGGATGTATGTTTTTTTCTAGATTCTAGATTGTACTACCTATCACTTAAGTCCCCTTTTTTTGTAAAGCAATTTTTAATCTATACATATCTTTGTTTTTTACTGTTTACCATAGATTCCAAAGTATATAGTTTTCAGTTTACTTAATTTAACATACTTTCTGTTAGTAAATCACAGAAGAAAAAATTTTTTTAATTTTCAAGTTTTGTCATATGGGTGAATAAGTTGTTTAGTTAGCTTCCTTTTAATTTACAATTGTTCTTAATTTATCCAGAATAATTTGAGGACACATTACATGAAATTTATTAGGAATTCTTTTGTCACATGAAAATAATCCAGTGTTTTAAATTAACTATCTATATCTCAATAAATTAATGTGGACTTCCAGAGAAGGCATATGATTAAAACTATGAAGACCTATTTTATAAATATTAAAAAGGTAATTCACAAGGACTGAGCCATTATAAACATATAATCTATCTAAGAATATATCAGAGTACATGAAGCAAAGCTGCACAGAACTGAAAGAAGAAATAGAGAAATCCACACCCCTTGTTAACAATTCTGAGAGCCTTCCTACTCTGATGGATACAACAACTAGAAAAAGCTATTTTAAGACATAGGTACATTTTTATTATGTATAATCAGCTCCAGTTTCATCCACCTCATTAGAACTGATTCAAATGTATTCTTTTTAATGGCTGAGTAATACTCCATTGTATATATGTACCACAGCCTTCTTATCCAATCATCTGCTGATGGACATCTAGGTTGCTTCCATGTCCTGGCTATTATAAACAGTGCTGTGATACAATATTGTAAAGAAATTAACCTCCAATTAAAATAAATATATTTATATTTAAAAAATAGGTTCATTTTTAGAACACTATGAATTATGTTAACCTGATCTAGAAACTAGAATATACATATACTTTATATGAAATGGAAACATCACAAAGATAGACAATATGCTGTGCAGCAAAGAAAGAATACAATTCAAAATATTAAAAATTTACAGAGTGTGTTCTATGACAGGGGAATTAGATTAGAAATCAATAAGAATAAATAATCTATGCAATCACTGATGATAATCATCAAACTGTGTACAGTAACTATATGCAGCTCTCTAGATAAAAACCATACCACAGTATTACTGTTAATGGAGAGTAAATTATTTAGAAAATCATAAATATGTGAGAATTAAACAACACATTTCTTTTTTTTTATGTTCGTTAGATTTATTATTATTATTATTATTATTATTATTATTATTTTTACTTTACAATACTGTATTGGTTTTGCCATACATTGACATGAATCCAACACGGGTGTATACGATCTCCCAATCCTGAACCCACCTCCCAGCTCTCTCCCCATATCATCTCTTTGGATCATCCTCATGCACCAGCCCCAAGCATCCTGTATCCTGTGTTGAACCTAGACTGGCGCTTTGTTTCTTACATGATACTATACATGTTTCAATGCCATTCTCCCCAATCATCCCACCTTCTCCCTCTCCCTCAGAGTCCAAAAGTCTGTTCTATACATCTGTGTCTCTTTTGCTGTCTCGCATACAGGGTTATCATTACCATCTTTCTAAATTCCATATATATGTGTCAGTATACTGTATTGGTGTTTTTCTTTCTGGCTTACTTCACTCTGTATAATCGGCTCCAGTTTCATCCACCTCATTTGAACTAATTCAAATGTATTCTTTTTAATGTCTGAGTAATACTCCATTGTGTATATGTACCACAGCTTTCTTATCCATTCATCTGCTGATGGACATCTAGGTTGCTTCCATGTCCTGACTATTATAAACAGTGCAGCAATGAACATTGGGGTACACGTGTCTCTTTCAATTCTGGTTTCCTCGGTGTGTATGCCCAGCAGTGGGATCGCTGGGTCATAAGGCAGTTCTTTTTGCAGTTTTTTAAGGAATCGCCACACTGTTCTCCATAGTGGTTGTAGTAGTTTGCATTCCCCAACAGTGTAAGAGGGTTCCCTTTTCTCCACACCCTCTCCAGCATTTATTGCCTGTAGACTTTTGGATCACAGCCATTCTGACTGGTGTGAAATGGCACCTCATTGTGGTCTTGATTTGCATTTCTCTGATGATGAGTGATGTTGAGCATCTTTTCATGTGTTTGTTAGCCATCCATATGTCTTTGGAGAAATGTCTATTTAGTTCTTTGACCCATTTTTTGATTGGGTCGTTAATTTTTCTGGAGTTGAGCTGCATAAGTTGCTTGTATATTTTTGAGATTAGTTGTTTGTCAGTTGCTTCATTTGCTATTGTTTTCTCCCATTCAGAAGGCTGTCTTTTCACCTTGCTTAGAATTTCTTTTTTTGTTGTGCAGAAGCTTTTAATTTTAATTAAATCCCATTTGTTTAACTTTGCTTTTATTTCCAGTATTCTGGGAGGTGGATCATAGAGGATCCTGCTATGATTTATGTCAGAGAGTGTTTTGCCTATTTTCTCCTCTAGGAGTTTTATCGTTTCTGGTCTTACATTTAGATCTTTAATCCATTTTGAGTTTATTTTTGTGTGTGGTGTTAGAAAGTGTTCTAGTTTCATTCTTTTACAATTGGTTGACCAGTTTTCCCAGCACCACTTGTTAAAGAGATTGTCTTTACTCCACTGTATATTCTTGCCTCCTTTGTTGAAGATAAGGTGTCCATATGTGTGTGGATTTATCTCTGGGCTTTCTATTTTGTTCCATTGATCTATATTTCTGTCTTTGTGCCACTACCATACTCTCTTGATGACTGTGGCTTTGTAGTAGAGCCTGAAGTCAGGCAAGTTGATTCCTCCAGTTCCATTCTTCTTTCTCAAGATTGCTTTGGCTATTCGAGGTTTTTTGTATTTCCATACAAATCTTGAAATTATATATTCTAGTTCTGTGAAAAATACTGCTTTTAGCTTGATAGGGATTGCATTGAATCTGTAGATTGCTTTGGGTAGTATGCTCATTTTCACTATATTGAGTCTTCCAATCCATGAACATGGTATATGTCTCCATCTATTAGTGTCCTCTTTGATTTCTTTCATCAGTGTTTTATAGTTTTCTATATAGAGGTCTTTAGTTTCTTTAGGTAGATATATTCCTAAGTATTTTATTCTTTTTGTTGCAATGGTGAATGGAATTGTTTCCTTAATTTCTTTTTCTACTTTCTCATTATTAGTGTATAGGAATGCAAGGGATTTCTGTGTGTTGATTTTATATCACGCAACTTTACTATATTCACTGATTAGCTGTAGTAATTTTCTGGTGGAGTCTTTAAGGTTTTCTATGTAGACGATCATGTCATCTGCAAACAGTGAGAGTTTTACTTCTTCTTTTACAATTTGGATTTCTTTTATTTCTTTTTCTGCCCTGATTGCTGTGGCTAAAACTTCCAGAACTATGTTGAATAATAGCGGATAAAGTGGGCACTTTTGTCTTGTTCCTGACTTTAGGGGGAATGCTTTCAATTTTTCACCATCGAGGATAATGTTTGCTGTGGTTTTGTCATATATAGCTTTTATTATGTTGAGGTATGTTCCTTCTATTCTTGCTTTCTGGAGAGTTTTTATCATAAATGGATGTTGAATTTTGTCAAAGGCTTTCTCTGCATCTATTGAGATAATCATATGGCTTTTATTTTTCAATTTGTTAATGTGGTGAATTACATTGATTGATTTGCAGATATTGAAGAATCCTTGCATCCCTGGGATAAAGCCCACTTGGTCATGGTGTATGATCTTTTTAATGTGTTAAACAACATATTTCTAAATAATGTTACATCAAAGAAACCACTAGGAATATTATTAAATAATTCACATACAGTTAATTGAAAATAAAATTTATACATATCTATAAATTTTTGAGGCACAGGTAAAGCAATGCTTAGAAGTGAAAAAAGTTTACACAGATAAACCTGCCTCTTGAGAAACCTGTATGCAAGTAAGGAAGCAACAGTTAGAACTGAACATGGAACAACAGACTGGTTCCAAATAGGAAAAGGTGTATGTCAAGGCTGTATGTTGTCACCCTGCTTATTTAACTTATATGCAGAGTGTATCATGAGAAATGCTGGGCTGGAAGAAGCACAAGCTGGAATCAAGATTGCTGGGAGTTATATCAATCACCACAGATATGCAGATGACACCACCCTTATGGCAGAAAGTGAAGAGGAACTAAAAAGCCTCTTGAAAGTGAAAGAGGAGAGTGAAAAAGTTGGCTTAAAGCTCAACATTCAGAAAACGAATATCATGGCATCTAGTTCCATCACGTCATGGGAAATAGATGGGGAAACAGTGGAAATAGTGTTAGGCTTTATTTTGGGGGGCTCCAGAATCACTGCAGATGGTGACTGCAGCCATGAAATTAAAAGACGCTTACTCCTTGGAAGAAAAGTTATGACCAACATAGATAGCGTATTCAAAAGCAGAGATATTACTTTGCCAACTAAGGTCCATCTAGTCAAGGCTATGGTTTTTCCAGTAGTCATGTATGGATGTAAGAGTTGGACTGTGAAGAAGTCTGAGCACTGAAGAATTGATGCTTTCAAACTGTGGTGTTGAAGAAGACTCTTGAGGGTCCCTTAGACTGCAAGGAGATCCAACCAGTCCATTCTGAAGGAGATCAACCCTGGAATTTCTTTGGAAGGAATGATGCTAAAGCTGAAACTCCAGTACTTTGGCCACCTCATGCGAAGAGTTGACTCATTGGAAAAGATTATGATGCTGGGAGAGATTGGGGGCAGGAGGAGAAGGGAATGACAGAGGATGAGATGGCTGGATGGCATCACTGACTCGATGGACGTGAGTCTGAGTGAACTCTGGTAGTTGGTGATGGACAGGGAGGCCTGGGGTGCTGCGATTCATAGGGTCGCAAGAGTTGGACACGACTGATTGACTGAACCGAACTAAACTGAACTAAACAAATAAAGAAATTGATGACTAGATAGATACATATATATAAATAGATACATAGATTGATACATATAAATACGTTGATAAATGCATAATAGTTCAGCATAAGCATAAGTACATCTATGAGTAATACACAAAATCAGAAGCAATGGCTTTCCAGTAGAAATGAGTACACCTAATGCCCAAATGTTAATTTAAAGTCACAAATTCTCTGACTGGTTTGTGACATAGCTGATTAAGGCACATTATACAATTAATATTTAGACACAGTATTTTGATTAGCTTCTAAATTACCTTGCAGATGGAAAATATTTGGAATGGTAAGTAGCTAAATTTCCTTGAAGTAGACAAAGATACTACTTTTACAGTTTAGAGAGATATAGAATACATTTTTTTAAACATTATGGACAAGAGATTATCCTCTTTGCAGTCTACTTTAGGATTCCATTCTCCATTTCTACTGATTGAGTGTTTGTGTTCTGATTTTCCTTGACATTGGTAAATTTTGTTGGTGCTATGGTCATATTCAATCGTATGTACTGGTTTTCCCTCAGGTGGAAATAATGTTGACACTTTACATTTCTTAAGTTCATCTGTTGCTATAAAATGCCTACAAATTTCACCAGCCAAATTCTTGCTAATCAAATTGCATGAGATGAAAAATTATACATAAGCCTGAGTCTTGCATCCAGTTTTTGAAATTTCAGAGAAAATACCTTCTGCCTTTTTGACTGGAAAACTTTTTGATGATCTACATAGTAAATAGCTATCACATGAATAAATCTGGTCCCAAACACGAAATCTGTGTAAATGTTCATATAATTTGCTTGTTGACCTTAAGCATCTCTGCATTATGTTTAATTCAGAATCTTAAAACAATAAAATGAAAACAATTTTCTGTGGACAAAGCATACCAAGTTGCTAATTTATATATATTTTTAAGAAATGTAATGAAACATAATAAGAAAACTACATCCAAGGTGTTTTGCATAGAATCTTAACTTTTAAGCAAATCTTTTACCTGACACCAAAAATAAAAAATACTTGAAATAAGAAGATGAGTACTTAAAGTTACAACCTATCTTGTATATATACTTAGAGTCTTTGTGCCACTATGTTATGCATCAGATCATTCCATAATCCAATATAAAGCCATGATAACATTTTTTTTCTAGCTCCAGGATAAGTTAAATATGGACTAAAAAAGATTTATATATATATACCTATTTCATAAATTCGGTGCAGGTGGAAGTTCTTTTTGAATTTGACAAAATATCCGTATAGGTCTTTGGCAGTATATGTTAATGATTTGTTGATGATAAAGGTTAAGTGAAATGAATAAAATAAGGAAAAGTCAGGTAGGTAGTCAAAGAAAAGTGATGATTTCAAAATGAAACTCTGAAAAATAAAACAACAAGCTGAATTGAAAACAAACAAGAAGCTTGAGAATTAGCCTTGTTTTTAAGATTTGTTCAGGGTGTAGAGGGACATAAAGCCAGTAGTATTCTTCAAGGAATGGTGGCCAAAGGAAGATGTATACTCAAAAGGAGAAATAGTGGCTGCGGGCCTCATCCTATGATGGATTGGTTTCTGGAAGGAAAGCAGATTTATTTTATTAGGAGGAAATAAGCATAGTAGGAAGAATGACAAGCTAGATTAGACAGAGTTACACAATAAACCTTGAGAGAAGAAAATTGGAATAAAGTCTATTATAGCAAAGGGGGACTATATTAAACTGAGTACAGGTAGGGGATTAACCTTTGCAAGGAAAACTCTGAGGTCAGAAGAGTAATAATTGAAGCAAACATTTTGGCATAGGGTAGAATGAAAAGTTAAATAAAGTGAGGTCATTTGAGGAAATAGAAGAGGACAAAGGTGGGGTTTGGTCTTGAAGAACTGGCAATACATAGGACAGGAATCTGTTCATAAAAATTCAGGGATTAATAAGCAAAAAAATTACTATTTAACTAAATAAACTCCTACTGAATGTCTCCTGTCAACTGGTCTTTTGAGTGTGGGTCTTTCAACATACTGTCAGCAAAGAAAACTCAGGCCTCACTCAGGGCCTGAGCCAAAGCCCTAACTTCTTCTTGGAATAATTAATGACTATAAATATAATGAGTTAATACACCTGGACATCCAGGGCTCTCTTTGAATGCAGAGCCCAGGAAAACTCCAGGAAAAAGTCTATTCCAAGAGAAAAAATGAAAGAAGGCAGCTAACATTGATTCTCCTAGTTAGTAATCAAAGACTCGGTCATCCGAAAGTCAGGATGAGTCTCTTACAGGGAAATGTGTCAGGGCAGGTTCCTGGCCCCACCGCAAGTGCCTTCCATGACAGAGTTACCTACTAACAGGGAGGGCTTGAGCCCACCCTCTCCAGCACAGTAACTTGTCTTTGCAGAATTTGAAACAGAGAAATATTCATTGTTAGAAGCTCGAGAGAGGCAAGACTCTTACAGAAATGTATCAAATGGGTGTTTTCCTCAACTATAGTTCCTGATTTAAATTGTTCTAAAAGAAAGAGTATCATATAAAAGCAAAAATGGCATTTCTGCAATGAATGTTGTATTTTCCTGGTAACTAGTACTCCCATTTTAATCACATGAGTATCAGTAAGATTTAGCTTCACACTTGTCAAGATAAACAATGTTAATATCAGGACAGAAAGATGCATAAAATTCTATTGCTAGTTTATATTTTTTCCTCTTTAGACACATATTGGATTATAAAAATTAACCATTTGGGATCATTGTAATTTAAGATCTGACATTTTCAAGGATAACTCTAAATTTCAACAGAATGGCTGCAAATACTAAAGGTTAACTTGAGATGTGTATTCTGACCAATGCACTGAGGAGGCTGGGTCCACTCTCCACTAATACACATGATAAATCTGCATCCAATCATTGTAAATGCTTCTCTGCAACTGAATTCTACCGAGTCTCCATGGTGATAGGGAGGGACAGAAGGCTGGATATTGCTGTGATCAAGGTCAGGTATATTTCCACAGGTACGCTCCTCCTCTGAAAATGCACAGAAATATGTTCATCTTTAAAATCTTATTTAAATGTGTATATGAATACAAATAAGAGCAATGATTTACCTTTAAATATTACTGTTTTTAATACATTACCAATACACACAGGTAAAGCTGTCCATTCTCCATCTACACACTGAATTTTATGAGAACCCTTCATCAGAAATCTGGGGTTGCAAGCATATTCCACGACCTCATTGTGTGCATATTCTTCTTTGTGTATTTCTTTCCCTTTCCCATTGAGAAGTTGAGGAGGTGGAGCACACGATTTTACTTTCCCTACTGTAGAAATATTGCATAACTTATGGTTACATTGTCTGTCTTGTAACTGAAAAATCCAGTTGATACAGAAATTTATTTTGCTAAATGATCTTTTATTTGTTATATAATTTATTTTAGTATTCTTAAACAATGAGAAAAGAATAGTATTTACAGCAGATTCTTGTTTACTAATTCCATTACTCTTCTTGAACTAGCATATTGAATTCTATGTATGCTCAGAAAGCATGTTCATTATCCAGACATGCTGAAGAAATATGCAAACCAGATACTCAATCTGGGTGTATAAATTATATCAATACTTTTATTCCACAGAAACACTATGAAAACTTTTTGAAAAAAAAATATCATTTGAGAAAAGCATTTGAACAGTTTAACTTTGATTCGTATGATTTGATACATGTGACTAAATTATACATGTGACTTTAAGTTACTTGAATACTCTTTAGACATACTTGTGGACACTAGATGTAAAGCCCACAGTATATAAACTCTCCAATATTAATGGTGGAATTGCAAGAAAAAGGAAAACTAAGAAGAAATGCTGCCAGTGTCAGATTCCTCATGCATTTCTGTGGATTCTCCACCACATATTTCAAGGACCACCTGGAGGTTAATTTCTTAAAGAAGGAAAACTGACTTATCTACTACCCAGCACATGTCCTTGGTGGGTATGCTGCTGCTAAGTCGCCTCAGTCGTGTCACTCTGTGCAACTCCGTAGACAGCAGCCCACTCGGCTTCTCTGTCCCCAGGATTATCCAGGCAAGGATACTGGAGTGGGTTGCCATTTCCTTCTCCACCTTGGTGGGTATATCTCTGCCTTAATGCATTAGACTATAGATGCACTGGAAGTGGACAGAAAATTAAGGGAGGGAAACAAAAAGGTTGATATCTGAAATCCCAACTCCTGCTCCAACAACTGTCAGATAAATATTTACTTTTACACGTTGGAAGTTTAGGGGACCATCCAAAGTGGTAGCACTGAACTGAATCTGCTCCACTCATAATCCGGTCTTCACTGCAGGAGAATTTCAGCACATCTCCAACTTTAAATGTTTCTTTACTGGGATAAGCATTTAAGTATGTATCCATTTCGGGATTATTGCACTCTCTTTCTATCAAAAAAGATAAATAATAGAGTGACAATATTTAATCATTGCAAAATAAATATTTGTGAAACATAAAATGTGGTGCTGGGTACTGCATACACAGAAAGTACACATTAATGCAGATTAATGTTCTTTCTTGAAAAACATTACATGTTAGGTTTTATACACCCTCTGCACTCATCTGGAATTTTGAGAAATACTAAGATATTGAGCAGCAACGTATATACCTGATAATTTATTTGTAAAGTCAACTTGTTAATACTGGATCTGATTTTATCACTGACATTTACAAAATATAATGCTACTATTTGGTCTCAAAATGTATAAATATTCTCTCAGAATAAAAATAAAGACACACACACAAAAAAAAATAAAGACACAATTTTAAAATTGAATACAAATAAAAAAATGGTATTATAAAAAAATAACTGGAAAACTAGAACACACGAGCGAGACATTTCTCTTGTATTTGAGTTACAGGTACATTAAAAATCACTTAATTTTATCTACAAGTGTAGAAATCAAACTGAAACATGAAACAAAATGAGTAAACATGTTCAAGTTCATATAGGCATATTCTAGGTGTCTTGATTATGTATATGACAACACAAACATCTAATCTTATTGTACCTATAAATGAGATTAACTATTAATATATGTTTACTTTTCTGATTCATTTTAAAAGTGTGTAAACTTATCATTGAAAATGTGTAAAATTTATGAAATTAGTGATATTGCTGTGTGTAGATGAGGTGCCCAGTTGTGTCTGACCCTTTGTGACCCCATGGAGTATAGCTGGCCAGGCTCCTCTGTCCATGGAATTCTCCAGGCAAGAATACTGAAGGGAGTAATTCATTCCTTTCTCTAGGGGATCTTTCTAACCCAGGGATCAAACCCAGGTCTCCCGGATTGCAGGCACTTTCCTTACATCTGAGCCACCAGGGATTGCTACATATTATCAAAAATTGCATTATTCTTATTTGGAAACGTCCTATTGCTCAATAATTTATAAACTTCAAAATTGGAATTTAAGAATTAGAATCTCACCCAAAAGAAGGACTATCTAATAGTCTTCAAACTATATCATAAAATTATATATAAGCTAGCTAGTTTTAAAAGTAATGCTCCCTCCCCCCCAAATCAATAAATTTGTTTCTGCTTTTGTTTTAATGTTGAGTTTGTAGCTTAGCTGTGAGGTTATTCTTGATGACAAACATTGGGATTCTTTTCCTAAAGTTGTATTCTAAACTCCCACATAGCAATACTTCTAAGGGTATGTGACTTTGTTTACATATTTTGTGCTTAACTTACATAAAATTCCTATTTTATCCTACTATGTAAAATGCTGCTTTAACAAAAAAAAGATCTTGACATTAGGCTGTTTTCTAACTGCTGTCTTCACAGTGACTGTAAGAAGGACATGATCATCTTAAAAGCCTTTCCCTTTACTTAGAATTGTTAGTAGCTCAGTTGTGTCTTCTTTGTGATCCCATGGACTGCAGCTTGCCAAAATTCCATGGAATTCTTCAGGTGAGAATATTACAGTAGTTAGCCTTTCCTTTCTCTAGGGGATCTTCCCAACACAGGGATCCAATCCAGGTCTCCTGCAATGCAAGTAGATATATTACTGTCAAGTGGCTCAGAAATTTTGAAAGAGAAAGTGTGGTCTCTCAGGCATGTCTGATTCTTTTTGATCCCATGGACTATAGCCCACCATACTCCTCTGTGGAATTCTTCAGGCAAGAATACTGCAGTGGGATGCCATTCCCTTCTCCAAGAGATCTTCCTGACCCAGCGATCGAACCCAAGTCTCCTGTACTGCAGGCAGATTCTTTACCATCTGATCTTTTCTAAAATAAGCCAATTTATTTGCTGCCTCAGCCTCTGCAAAGGCATGTGTCTCTGCTGACGAATGGTTTCCAGGCTTTCTTTGTATAGACATTTTCTTACATAAACTTGACCCGCAGTCCCTCCTACTTTCTAAGCACTTGGATTCTTTTGTTCTTAAAACACACTTATTGGAACAATATAGTAGAAATATTTTCACTTTTTGGTTCAATATTTATTTTAATTCATCTTTTTTATATATATGTATACTGGCATGAAAGCTCTTGAAAGGCATATCACTGACCCCCACTGTATCTTTCACAATTTTCTCTTAGCCTACTTCTGGCACATATTAGGTGCTTGCCTACAGCCTGAAAAGTGAAGTTACCTGGGCTCTGGACACTGTTGAACAACCCTGGCCCGTTCCTATAACAAGCTCCCTCTGTGTGTCTATCTGAAATGTTTGTGCTCAATCTTTTCTGCACTGTCCAGTGTTGCTTCTCCTCCCTCCCCCATGCACCATTCGGTCTCACATGACTTTGTCTCCTTCCTGAAATGAGAAGAGGAACCATCAGCACCTGCTTCTCTCCAGCATTGTATTTACACACCCATTTTCCTTCCTTCTCCCGACAGGAAGTTGCAACGAATCCAGTTGTTGCCAAGTCCAGGACTTTCTCAAAACTGCTGGTTCCTCTCCCACCTCTTTCACAGGGAGCCTGTGGTCAGTCTTTGCCTGCTTCCCTCTCCGGCTCATCCTCTTCAACGTTCATTACACTCTCATCTTTCCCACTAAAACTACATAATCCACCAAGCAATATATCCTGAATCTCTTGTTCTCTGCCACAACCAAGCCTTTTGAAAGAGTTATGTCCTCATGCTGTATTGCATTTCTTACTAATAATTTATTTAGCAGGCTGTAAGTAGATTTTTCCCTGCCTATTCCATCTGAATCTGTCTCTGTTACAATTATTGTTGGCCTCCATGTAGCCAAATCCACCACATTTTAAGTCTTTTAACCTGACTTATTAACTGAATTAGAAATATTCATTAGTGTAACTATTCTAATGTAATTAGATTACACTTTCCTTGAATAAACTGTATGGTAGACATTATGACAAGAAGCTTACATGAATAATTTATTTTAATAACTAAAAAATCTTTTGAAATATTAGAACATTTGTAAATATTAAATCATTGTACAGATTCAGAGGAGTGAACAAACTTCAAATAGGTCATTGCTCTTAGATATAGTTAGATAACGGTGGAATTGGATATAGAACCATTTCAGGCTGATTCCACAGGAATTACTGTTAGTCAATTTATCACTTTCTTCTGTCCACAACTATGAATCATTCTCTCTGACATGTTTTCCCCTAACTTCTCTGGTCCTCCTTTCTTTCTGTCCACTTTGGCATCTATTCTTCCGTCAGACACCTCAGTATTGGAAGGTTCGGAATTCAGTCTTGAGCTCTCTTCTATTTTCATTCTACATTCTTTTCCAATCTGATGTCATCATTTACAGAGTGATAATCTCACATGTACATCTCCTGGCTAAACCCATGCATTCAACACTGTAGTTGACGTATTCAATGTTTATGGTCCATGGGCGGCACAACCACAGTGTGTCAGCAGGACAAAAGAAGGATGGTGAAAAAAAGGAGAATGAGTACAACTGGATCTGCCCCTGGGGTTGGTAACTGAAGCAGGGACAGAGCTGCATGTGAGGGCAAATATTTGCGACAGAGGTGAAGCCTTGAGGCTGTTGGAGAGTGAAGCAGCTGATCTGTGAGAGTCTGAATGGAATGAGGATCACACAGACAATCCTTGCCACAGCCATACATACCCCAGACAGGGATTCAAGTCCCCTAGAAAGTGCTGTAGCTTGGAGCTGGAACATAGAGATTGGAAAATAATCCCAGGGCAAGGTCTGCTGTTGACTGAAGGCAGATGCTGTGAGGGGACTTGATGGAGAAGATTGCAGTGGAAAACGCTTATGAAGGAACGCCAGCTAACCTGGAGGAAGGGTGATACTGCTGAGTCACACACAGACAATAGAGCGATCTCTGCAGCCTCTCTCTCTGAACATATCAGCACCAGACAGCTGAAACAACCCAGGGAGGGTAGCCCTATAAGGACCTGATGTGCAAAGCAACACAGAAGGACCCCAGCCAGGGTGATCTTTATGTCCCTGATGAAATAAACAACAGACAATGACCCCAAGTAGGGGGCCCTGAAAGTGCCTGAAGGGGCCAAGCAACAGAGAAGGACCAGCCAAAGAGACCCTCTGATGGCCAGATGCCAGAAGCTAGGAAAAGACTCTAATAGGGCCATAGTTCCTGCAGCTGAGTCAGTTGGTTTTCCTGCATGCGTGGCACTGCCAGGGTTCCCATAATTCAAGCAGCTGTGTCACCTCCATGCTGAATCCTCACTGGGCAGAGCTGTCAGAAGCTAGAAAAGTCCCAAATAGTCACATACCTCCTGACAATAGCCACCAGCTATGTATCTGGCATTGCCAGGGTCCCCATTATCCAAGCTCCTGTGTCACTTCCATGCTCAATCTCAACAAGGACAGAGCAACCAGAGGCTACAAAATACCCTAAAGGTCTCATATTTTCTGCTGTCCTAGCCAGTGGCTTCCCTTAGTACCTGGTACTGCCAGGGCCCCTGGAATCCAAACAACTGCACCACTTCCACATCTGGCCCTTCCTGGGGCACACCCAAGTCCTCCAGGGGAGCCTCAGGAGCAAACTCCTGTGGACGACTCACTGCACAGGTGGAGATAAAACCATAAGTGAAATCCAGGGGCAGGTGGCTAAGGCATAGAACCAAAACATTCCCATCAGTGGTACAAGCTCAAGATTGAATCCACATGATCAAGTAGGCAGACTTTGTATTTATGGAATATATGAACAATTATTAGAGTTCCTGAAAAGGAAAAAAACACTAGCACTGGCAGATGTGGACATCAGGGCAAGAACATGCAAGAGTAGTACCAGATTAGAGTCTGAGCTGCCCCCACAATAGGTCCAGAGATGAGGCCAGAAGTGGAAGGCATCCTAGGAAGGTGAAGTAGACTGTGACTCACATTGAGGAAAAGGATGCTGGCAGCTGATCCAAGAAAAATATTTATTATTCTTATATTTTAACTTATTCAGTAGTTGCTACTGGGTTTTTACCTCCCCCCCCCCTCTGTTATTCTAGTTGTTGATTTTAATGCTACTATTAAATCTATTTATGCTTTTGAGAATTTTTTAAAATCATGCTTTTAATTCCCTTTAAATACTTCTTCTATATTGGTTTTTGGTTTTTTATGGACTTTTTCCTGTTTTTAATTTTTGAAGTTTTAAAAAAATTATCATTATTTTCTACATATATTCTTTTGTTTGCTTTTCTTATTATTTTCCTGTTGTAAGTTATTCTTTAATATATATAAACATTTATCTACCTCTATTGAAATTTTTTTCTACTCTTTCTTTCTTTTTTTCCTTTTCTCACTATGTTTATAAGTCTGTTTTGCTTTAGGTGCTTTATTCCCCAGTGGTCACATGGCTTTGGTTTTGTTTTCCAGTTTATGGTTTTAGTCAGTTTTGTTAATAACTAGTTCATATAATTTCTACTTTCATTTACTCACTGGGTCAATCTCTTCTACTTTCTTCTTCTTCTTTTATTTTTTTTTTTACACTGTTTGGTTGTTTTTTTCTTTTCTTTCTGTGTGTACATGTGTATATATCCCATTATTTTTGTGAGTACTTGCCTTATTATGTATTTGCTACTTGTCTGGTGTTTGCATTTTGTTTCTTGTTTTAGTGTGTTTATTTTAATCCCCTTTAATGCCATTACAAACCGCCTGTGGAATCTCACTTCCCTGGCCAGAGATCAGACCCAGAGCCTTTGAAGTGGGAGAGCTGACAAGACTCTAGACTGCCATAAAACTCCTAACCCCAGGGAGTATTTATTAGTGAGAACTCCCATAAAGGCCTCCGCCTGTATACACCTGGCATCACTCAACTGCGAGCAGCACCCAGTGTAGGATGCCTCACGCAAAAAACAAACAAAATAAAAACACAAATCCAGTCATCAGCAAACAAGATTGCCACCTCATAAAGTCCTGCCCAATAGAAGGAAAAAAAAAAAAAAAAAGTACCTCCTTTCACTGGAGTAAAAACAAAAGTCACACCCAAAAGAAGCCTAAACAAACCACTGGCACAACGTTACACATGAAGGGCAGAAATCAAAAGGAAGAAGGAATTTGACCTGAAAGCCTGAGAAAAGGAGGCATCAAATGCAATAATGAGAAAACAAAACAAAACAAAACAAAAAGACAGAAAAATATTGCTCAAATGAAAGAACAGACTAGAAGCACAAAAGACCAAAAAAAAAAAAAAAAAAAGGGGGGGGGGGGGGTGGTGCGGATAGGCAAAATACCTGAAAAAGAATTCAAAGTAATGATAGGAAACATGTTCTAAAACCTTGAAAAGAGAATGGATAAAATGCCAAGAAGTAATCAACAAATTAACACAATAACCAAGGATATAGAAGAAATAAAGAATAAATCAACAAAGATGAATAACACCATTATGGAAATAAAAAATTCTCTAGAAGGAAACAATAATAGATTAACTGAAGCAAAAAAGTGAAACTGAGCTGGAAGACTAAATGGTGGAATAGTTGCTGATGAGCAGAATAAAGGAAAAAGAATGAAAACAATTGAGGAGAGCTTTGGAGACCTCTGGGACACAATTTAACTCACCAACATTTGTTATGGGGTCCCAGAGGAAAAAGAGAAAAAGAGAGTCACTGAGAACATTTTTGAATATATTATAGTTGAAATCTTTTCCAGCATGGGAAAGGAAATAGTCAATCAAGTTCAAGAAGCACTGCTAAGTCACTTCAGTCGTGTCCGACTCTGTGCGACCCCACAGACGGCAGCCCACCAGGCTCCTCCATCCCTGGGATTCTCCAGGCAAGAACAATGGAGTGGGTTGCCATTTCCTTCTCCAATGCATGAAAGTGAAAAGTGAAAGTGAAGTCACTCAGTCGTGTCCGACTCTTAGCGACCCCATGGACTGCAGCCCATCAGGCTCCTCCATCCATGGAATTTTCCAGGCAAGAGTAGAGTCCAATAAATGATAAACCTAAAGAGAAACACGTCGAGACACATACCAATCAACAGAGATTAAAAACAAAGAAAGAATATTAAAAGCATAGGGGAAAAGCAACAAGTAACACACAAGGGAAAAGCCATTCAATTAACAGCTGATCTTTCAGCAGAAACTCTGCAGGTCAGAAAGGAATGGCAGGATATATTTAAAGTACTGAAAGGGAAAAATCTACAAGCAAGATTACTCTACCTGGCAAGGATTTCATTCAACATTGATGGAAAAGTTAAAATCTTTACAGACAAACAGAAGTTAAGAGAATTTAGCACGACCACACCATCTTTATGACAAATATTAAAGAGACTTATAAGTATAAGACACAGGAAAGACCTACAAGAAATACAGAAAAATTAAGAAAATGCTAATTGGAACATATAGGATAATATTATATTGTAATAGGAAAATGCTAATAGTAATATGTAAATAATTACTTTAAATGTAAATGGATTAAACTCTCCAACCAAAAGACACAGATTGACTGAATGGATACAAAACAAGACCAATATATATGCTGTCTACAAGAGACCCACTTCAGACTTAGAGACACATACAGATCAAAATTAAAAGGATGGAAAAACATATTCCATGAACATGGAAATCAAAAGGAAGTTGAAGTGGCAATTCTCATTTCTGAAAAAACAGACTTTAAAATAAAGAATATTATATGAAATAAAGGGACATTATATAATGATCAAGAGATCAATCCAAGAAGAAGACATAATTCTATACATTTATGCACCCAACATAGAAGCACCTCAATGCATAAGGCAATAACTAACACACATAAAAAGGGAAATTGACAGCAATAAAATAATGGTAAGGGATGTTAACACACAATAATTGTAAGGGATGTTAACAATGGACAGATCATCAAAACAGAAAATTAATAAGGAAACAGAAAACATACATGAAACATTAGACCAAATGGACCTAATTGATATCTTCAGAACTTTCCACCCAAATGCATAAGAATACACCTTCTTCTCAAGTGTGCATGGAACGTTTTCCAGGATAGACCATACCTTGGGTCACAAATCAAACTTCAGTAAATTTTAAAAAATTGAAATCATATGAAGCATCTTTTCTGACCAAAATACTATGAGAATAGATATCAAATAGATGGGAAATGGTAAAAACACAAACACTCAGAGATTAAATAATATGCTTTTACATAATAGACTGGTTCCTGAATAAATCAAAAGGGAAATCAACAAATTCTTGAAGCAAATGACAATGAAAACACAACAACTCAAAACCTATGGGATTCAGCAAAACAGTCTAAAAGGGAAGCTTATAGGAAGAAACAATGAAAACGTCAGAGACAACCTAATTTACACCCAAAAAGATAAAGAAGGGCAAAAAACAAACCCAAAGTTAGTAGAAGGAAAGAAAGCCTAAAGATCAGAGCAGAAATAAATGAAAAAGAAAGGAAGGAACAATAGTAAAGACTAATAAAACTAAAAGCTGCTTCTTTGAGAAGATAAACAAAATTGATAATTAGGCAAACTCATCAAGAAAAATTGGGAGAAGAATCAAATCAATAATATTAGGAATGAGAAAGGAGAGGTTACAACAGAAATACAAGAATATAAATGATCATAAAAAGCTATTATAAGCAACTATATGGCAATAAAATGGACAACCTGAAAGAAATGGATATATTCTGAGAAAAGTTCAATCTTCCAAGACTGAACCAGGAAGAAATAGAAATTATAAACAAGAGAATTACATGCACTGAAATTGAAAATGTGATTTAAAAAACTCAAAAAATTAAAGCATAGGGACGTAGCAGCAGCAGCAGCAGCAGCAGCAGCAGCACAACATGATAGCAACCATCAAGTTGGGTTTATCCCAGGGATGCAGGCATTCATCAGTATACACAAATCCATCAATGTGATATACCATATTAACAAATTGCAAGATAAATTCATATGGTAATCAAAATAAATACAGAAAAATGTTTCTGAAAAATTTCAACACCCATTTATCATAAATACTCTTCAAAAAAATGAGCGAAGAGGGAAACTACCTCAACATAATAAAGGCTATATATGAGAAACCCAGAGCAGGCATTATTCTCGATGGTGAAAAACTGAAAGCATACCCTCTAAGATCAGGAAAAGACAAGGGTGCCCACTGTCACCACTATTAGTCAGCATTGTTTGGAAGCCTTAGCTACAGCAGAGGAGAAAAAGAAATAAAAGGAATCCAGATTGGAAAAGAAGAAGCAAAACACTCATTGTTTGCACACAGACGATACTGCATAGGAAACCCAAAAGATACTATCAGAAAATTACAAGAGGTAATCAGTGAATTTAGCAAAGTGACAGGATACAAAATGAATACACAAAAATCACTTGAATCCTTATGTACTAACAATGAAACATCAGAAAGAGAAATTAAGATATCAATCCTATTTACCATTGCAACAAAAAGAATAAAATGCCTAGGAATAAACCTACTTAAGGAGAAATAAGAGCTGTATACAGAAAAGTAAAAGACGCTGAGGAAAGAAATCAAAGACAACATAAACAGATGGAGAGATATTCCATTATCTGGGATTGGAAGAATCAACATTGTGAAAATGACTATGCTACCAATTATAATCTACAGATTCAATGCCATCTGTATCAAATTACCAATGGTGTTTTTCACAGAACTAGAACAAATAGTCTCACAATTCATAGGGAAACATAAAAGACCTGAATTGCCAAAGCAATCTTGAGAAAGAAAAATAGAGCTAGAGAAATCAACCTTCTTCACTTTGAACTGACTACAAAGCTATAGTCATCCAGACAGTATGGTACTAGCAGAAAAATGGAAATATAGACTAATAGAACAAGACAGAAAGCCCAGAAATAAACCCACACACCTACGGATAGCTTATGTTTGAAAAGGAGCAAGAATATACAATGGGGCAAAGAGAGTCTCTTCTATAAGTGCTGCTGGGGAAAAGAAATGAAATTAGACTACTTCTTAACACCATCAGTTCAGTTCAGTTCAGTCACTCAGTCCTGTCCGACTCTTTGCGACCCCATGAATCGCAGCACACCAGGCCTCTCTGTTCATCACCATCTCCCGGAGTTCACTCAGACTCATGTCCGTCGAGTCCGTGATGCCAAACAGCCACCCCATCCTCAGTCGTCCCCTTCTCCTCCTGCCCCCAACCCCTCCCAGCATCAGAGTCTTTTCCAATAAGTCAACTCTTCACATGAGGTGGCCAAAGTACTGGAGTTTCAGCTCCAGCATCACTCCTTCCAAAGAAATCCCAGGGCCGATCTCCTTCAGAATGGACTGGTTGGATCTCCTTGCAGTCCAAGGGACTCTCCAGAGTCTTCTCCAACACCACAGTTCAAAAGCATCAATTCTTCGGCACTCAGCCTTCTTCACAGTCCAACTCTCACATCCATACATGACCACAGGAAGAACTATAGCCTTGACTAGACGGACCTTAGTCGGCAAAGTAATCTCTCTGCTTTTGAATATACTATCTATGTTGGTCATAACTTTTCTTCCAAGGAGTAAGCGTCTTTTAATTTCATGGCTGCAGTCACCATCTGCAGTGATTCTGGAGCCCAAAAAAATAAAGTCTGACACTGTTTCCACTGTTTCCCTATCTATTTCTCATGAAGTGATGGGACCAGATGCCATGATCTTCGTTTTCTGAATGTTGAGCTTTAAGCCAAATTTTTCACTCTCCACTTTCACTTTCATCAAGAGGCTTTTTAGTTCCTCTTCACTTTCTGCCATAAGGGTGGTGTCATCTGCATATCTGGGGTTATTGATATTTCTCCCGGCAATCTTGATTCCAGCTTGTGCTAACACCATACACAAATATAAACTCAAAATGGATGGAAAACATAGGCAGAACACCTTATGTCATAAATCATGGCAAGATCCTCTATCACCCACCTCCTATAGTAGTCGGAAAAAAAAGATAATCAAGTGGGACATAAGTAAACTTAAAAGCTTATCCACAGCAAAGGAAATTATTAATAAGGTGAAATGACAATGATCAGAATAGGAAAAAATAACAGAAAGTGAAACAACTGACAAAAGATTAATTTCCAAAAGAAACAAGCAGCTCATACAAATCAATACCAAAAAAAAAAAAAAAATACACAATCAAAAAGTGGGAAACAGACCTAAACATACATATGTCCAAAGACCTACTGTGGCTAATAAACACATGAAAAGCTGCTCAACATCACTCATTATTAGAGAAATTCAAATCAAAACTATAATGAGATATCACTTCATACCAGTCAGAATGGCCATCATCAAAAAGTCTACAAACAATAAATGCTGGAGAGGGTGGGGAGAAAAGGGAATCCACTTACACTGTTGGTGGGAATGTAAATAGATACAGCCACTATAAAGAACAGTATGAAGAGTCCTTACAAAATGAGGAATAAAACCATTGTAAGACCCACCAACCCCACTCCTAGGTGTACACCCTGAGGAAACCAAGATGGAAAAAGACCCATGCACCACAATGGTCACTGCATTTACAACAGCTAGAACATGGAAGCAACATAGATGTCCATCGACAGATGAATAGATAAAGAAGCTGTGCTACATATATACAGTGGAATATTACTCAGCCATAAAAAGGAATGCACTGGAGTCAGTCCTAAAGAGATGAACATAAAGCCTAGGATACAGAGTGAAGTCTGAAAGAGAAAAACAAATATCATATAGTAACACATATACGTGGAATCTAGAGATATTGTACTGATAAACCTATCTGCACAGAAGCAATAGAGACACAGACACTGAGAACAGACTTATGGACACGGCTGGCAGGGAGGAAGTAGAGGGTGGGATGTATGGAGAGGGTTAGCAAGCAAATTTGCACTACCATATGTAAAATAGACAGTCAATAGGAGTTTGCTGTATGGCTCAGGGAACTCAAACCAGAGCTCAGTAACAATCTAGAAGGGTGGGATGGGCAGGGAAATGGGAGGGATGTTCATATGGGAGGTGACATGGGTAAATCTATGGCTGATTCTTGCTGATGTTTGGTAGGCCCCAACATAATACTGTAAATCCTTCAATTAAAAATAAATAAATATAAAATAAACAAGCACCAACACCTGAAATTGCATATGCCAAGGGGCCCAGGAGGAGGCTCGCTCATGCATGCATGAGGTAAAAGGCAGACACATCTCTGTCTTGACTGTGATGCCTACAGTCATTCATGAACCATTTCAATTCCCTCTCAGCTGCACTCCAGGAGTCCTGAAAACCTATCTTAAAAATTCATGCATGGAGCTAATCCTTCTGTGAAAGTCCAGGTTTTAACAGGAGGACCTCTGTCTGCTTCATTTACACACCCTTCTACCCTGTGGCCAGATCCCTGTGGTTACAACTAACTCAGAGGGAAGAGCAACCTTTGACAGACCACCATTGAGCTTGCACAGAAATTTGGCTCAAATCTGTGACCCAGTACAGGAACACAAGATTAAGATGTAGTGCTACTTTGGGGAAAACAAAGGACAGGCTGTCCGTACCATTTCTGGTGCACTAATGTATCTAGAAAAGACATACAAGCACAGGAATTCTGACAAAACAGGGGTGAGAAGTGTCAGCAGGTGCCACTATAGAAGATCTGAGATAGCTGCAGAGTCTCTAGCCGGGTTGAAGGGAGTTGTCTCTCACCCAAAGGAGACTGGAACTTTAATTAGAAAAACAGCACCACAAAACTTCAAGGAACATGAACCCAAAGTATCATGACACCAACAAAGTATAAAAATCTTCAGTATTCACATCTGAAGATTGGAGATCTGTGATTTGTCCAAGGAAGAATTCAAAATAGCTGTTTTAAATAACTCAGTGTGCTACAGAAAATGCAGCAAGAGAGTTGAACAAAAGGAGGAAAACATTAAACAAATGAACAACAAACAATGGACAAAACAAACAGTTTAATAAAATGTACAAATTATAAAAAGGACAGAAACTTTGGTTCTGAAGGATCCAAGAATGAAATGAAAAAGTTCATTAAAGAGTATCATCCACAGAGTGAAAAGAGCAGAAGAATCTGTGAGATACATGACATATCAAAGTTATCCTGTCAAAGGAGATTAAAATCAAAACAAACAAATGAAAAAAACCTTTATAACAAAGCAATGAAAAAGAACAAAGAAAGGCTACATGGTCTATGCTACAATGTCAATAGAACCAATTTGCAAATTATTGAAGTTCCAGGAGGAGAAAAGGCAGAAAGCTTATTTAAGGAGTAATCTCTGAGAACTTCCCAAATCAAGGATGATATTTGAATATCTAAATTCAGGAAGCTTACATGTGACCAAATCAAGTCAACTTTAAAAATCCTCTACAACACATATTATAATAAAGTTGCAAAAATCAAAGAAAAACTGAGAAGCCTTCAAGCAGCATGAGGATAAAACAAACAAGCTAAGAAAAGAAAAACCTTGGAATTTACTACTTCAGTTCAGTTCAGCTCAGTTGCTCAGTCGTGTCTGACTCTTTGCTACCCCATGAACCGCAGCATGCCAGGCTTCCCTGTCCATCAACAACTCCCGGAGTTAACTCAAACCTATGTCTATTGAGTCAATGATGCCATCCAGCCATCTCATCATCTCTCATCCCCTTCTCCTCCTGCCCTCAATCTTTCCCAGCATCAGGGTCTTTTCAAATGTGTCAGCTCTTCACATCAGGTGGCCAAAGTATTGAAGTCTTTCCAATGAACACCCAAGACTGATCTCCTTAAGGATGGACTGGTTGGATCTCCTTGCAATCCAAGGGACTCTGAAGAGTCTTCTTCAACACAACAGTTCAAAAGCATCAATTGTTCAGTGCTCAGCTTTCTTTATAGTCCAACTCTCACATCCATACATGACTACTGGAAAAAACATAGCCTTGACTAGACAGACCTTTGTTGGCAAAGTAATGTCTCTGCTTTTTAATATACTGTCTAGATTGGTCATAACTTTAATTCTAAGGAGTAAGCATATTTTAATATCATGGATGCAATAACCATCTGCAGTGATCTTGGAGCTCCAAAAAATAAAGTCAGCCACTGTTCCCACTCTTTCCCCATCTATTTGCCATGAAATGATGGGACTAGATGCCATGATCTTAGTTTTCTGAATGTTGAGCTTTAAGCCAACTTTTTCACTGCCCTCTTTCACTTTCATCAAGAGGCTCTTTGGTTCTTCTTCACTTTCTGCCATAAGGGTGGTGTCATCTGCATATCTGATGTTATTGCTATTTCTCCTGGCAATCTTGATGCCAGCTTGTGCTTCCTCCAGCCCAGTGTTTCTCATGATGTACTCTGCATATAAGTTAAATAAGCAGGGTGACAATACACAGCCTTGACATACTCCTTTCCCTAATTGGAACCAGTCTGTTGCTTCATGTCCAGTTCTAACTGTTGCTTCCTGACCTGGAATTTACTAAGGAGCCTTCATTTGGATCCAAGAATATTTCTCAGCAGAAACCTAGTGGGCCAGGAGAAAGTGGGATGACATATTCCAAGTGTTGAAAGAAAAAACTGCCAAAGAATAATATTTGAAAACATCATTCAGAAAAGAAAAGAATACAAAGACTTCACCTGACAAAAAAATACTAAGAAAATTGAACACAGGTAGACCTTCCTTGAGGAGAGCATGGCAACCCATTCCAGTATTCTTGCCTAGAGAAGCCCATGGACAGAGAACCTGGCAGTCTGCCACCCATAGGGTCACAAAGAATCAGACACAACTGGGGTAAACTGAGCAGGCACACAGACCTTCCTTACTGAAACACTAAAAGGAATTATTCAAGCTAAAGTCAAATAATGCTAATTAATTCCAGGTAAATACATAGTACACTGGAAAATTTAAGTGCGCATTCACATTCAGGACACTATAGTACTTTGATATGGAATGTTAAACACTTAACAATTTAAGAGTTATAGTGCCAGAATATAAAAGTAACTATAGCTACAATTATTTTTTTTCTATACAGGGTACAGGATGCTTGGGGCTGGTGCACTGGGATGACCCAGAGAAATGATATGGGGAGGGAGGTGGGAGAGGGGTTCAGGATTGGGAACACATGTTCACCCGTGGCGGATTCATGTCAATGTGTGGCAAAACCAATACAGTTTTATAAAGTAAAATAAAGTAAATTTTTTAAAAGATAAGTACACACTATAAAAAGAGGCAAATCATGACATCAAAGAGATAAAATGGGGAAGGGAAAAAAGAAGCAGAATTAATATATGGTTGATGTTCATATATTATCAGCATAAAACACACTGTTCTCTCTGAATGATGCTTTACATAAATCTCACAGTATACAAAGCAGGAATCCATACTAGATTCACAAATGGTAAAGAAAAGTTTATTAAACGCATACTACTATAACAAAAGTTATAGTAGTATTGTTACACTACTATAACAAAATTCATGAACTCACTAGGCAAGCAGTCGAAGGAAAGGAATTAGGGAACTATAAAACATCCTTATCTATCAATAACTACATTAAATATAAAGGAATGCATGAGTGCATGCTAAGTAGCTACTGTTGTGTCTGACTCATTGAGACTCAATGGACTGTAGCCCACCAGGTTCCTCTGTCCATGGGATTTCCCAGGCAAGAATACTGGACTGGGTTGCCATTTCCTTCTCCACTGTGTTCTTCTATCTCAATGAAGTTATTAAGCAATTACTGTGAATTACTTATCAGACAAATCATCCATATCTATTATTTGGGGACAGTAACTGAAAAACTATCATGTTTCTCTGTTAACATTTTAGTCCTTTGATGTCTGTGTCCCTTGAAGTCTCAGTTTCCTCTGTTGCATTTAAAGAAGCAGTCACTCCCTTCTGTCTTTTGACTTGGGGAGGGAAGTACTGTCACCCTGATAGGGATTTTGAGACTTTTTCAGACCTTTTTTAAGAAGACACCTGTCCCATGTACTCAATTCCTCCTAGGAGAGAATTCTGAAGCTCATATACTTCTACCAACACAGCACAGACAGTCTCTGTGCCGACAGTTTCCTGGCTGTTTCCCTGGGGCAATGCCAAATGCTCACATTTGTGTGTTTCTCACAGACCCACGGGGACAGGTTGGCTTCTAGATGTCCCATTGGCCATCTGCAAAGGTTTAGATGCCACTGTGGGGACCTACACAGGGAGCTGGCCCTGTGGAGGGGGATGTGGATGAGATGAGGGGCCCAGGGGTGAACACGACCACAAGCACATGTCTGCAGTGGTTTGGGGTCGCTGGTGGGGTCTCCACATGATCAGTAGGACCCATGTCCCTTGAAGAATTCTAGCCCTGGATGCTGTGCTCCTGGCCTCTCCCCCCCCCCCCCCCCCCCCCCCAAACAGGGGACCCCCGGGTCCGGGGTAAGGGGGGAGAGAAATGTGCTGGAAGATGAGGATGTGGCACTTGCTCACACGCTCTTATTTTCCCCACAGGTAAAGTCCTGTGCTGAGGGGTCTGTCTTGGCACTAAGCCGTGCCACCTCAGGGGCTAAATGAGGCTACTGCTCTAACCCTCAGTGATGCGTCCAGTCTTCCATCTTTGTGCTCTAGCAGCATGCTGTCGTTTCTCTGCTAGACTCCTGGACCCCCACAAAGATCCTCTTATCCACAAATGATGGTCGAAGTCTGTGTTTATATCAGGAGAGACAGTGAGACTCCTGCCATCTTTCTGGCCTCACTCTGTTATTACAGGTTTCTTCTTTGTGGATCTTTTCCTATTTTATTGAGTGATGTCTATCAATAGGTACATTGTTAGATACTTATCAAGAAGTCTATAGGTACACTCACAGACACTTGTAAAAAAATAAAATTAAATAGTTTTTTTGGCAAAACAAGAGGTTGATATAAACTTTTTGAGTAGATAATACAGCTGAGTCTTAGAAAATTATGAACATACTGGGATCTCAGCCCAGTTTACTCAGTGACACGGATGCATCTGGGAAGAGGAGACCAGCCACTCTGTGCAGATCATTGTGTTCTGATTATTTTGAAGATTGTAGCCATGATAGCAGCAAACCCTTACTGTTTCACAGTATACAACATTTTTTTCACTACTTGGGGTATATCCATTTTCCAAATTATTGAAAATACATTCTCCTAAGGATCATAAAAATAATATGATAGAAAAAAACATAAACTTGTTAAAATAGAACCTTAAAGATTAATATTCTAGAATTTAAATGTGAATGCACTAGTATTCAAATACAATATGTAACAATAAAAATTAAAGCTACTACCACATTTGTTACAAATGAAAATCGACATTCCATATTATTTTTCTTTAGTTTATGATTAAAGTATGTATAAATGATGCAGATATTCTTATAAAGTCTCTGTCTCACAGGATTTACATGAAGAGCCTCTAGTAAAGGGAAGATCTATTTGGATTTTTTTTTTTTTTCATAGAACTCATCCCTTGGCCTTACTGTTGTTACACAAGACTTAACTGTACTCAGTTGTATACTTTTGTCTCTTCACTCTTTGAAAGCTTTATGCATATAAACTTAAATAGGTTTACTTACTGAGGCATGGTTCTTCTGGAGACCATCCTTCTGCTGTTCAAGTCAGGTAATCCCAGGAATATTGTGAAGGAGGCTCAAAATACTGATCACAGTTATAGAACTGTGATTTACACGTGCTGGAAATTGTCCTCTGTATGAATGATATAGCCATCCATGTTTTATTACTGGATAATCACAATGTTTCCCTGCGAATAAAAAAAGTAGAAAAAATGTTTTACCTCATTATACAATCAAATTAGAAATTAACATTACCTCTTTGAATTACACTCTTGTTCAGTTCATTACACTCACTACATTATGGTTTCTAGGAAAAGAAAAGTTATAGAAAACTCAGATGATTGAAGTATGTGAAAAGGTCCTTGATACTGAAGGTCAAATTATATCTTGTGAGTCATATCATATAAAATTTGTATGTGGATTCTCTTGGTAGAAAACTATAGAGACTTATTAAATGAATTATCCTTAAGTGCAGAAGTCCTAACCATGGTTGACTAAATTAGCATCTTAGTCAAGAGATGAAAGTACAGATTTTATCTTGTGGCTCATCTGACTTCTTTTTCTTTCTTTTCCATTCTCATCAGAAATCAAAATCCTGGCACTTCTTCTCAGACCAAAGAAAACAGTGTTCTTTTTTTTTTTCCAATTAACATTCATTACTTTAATTTTCTGTTTATTGGAAACGTGTGGTATATATAGAGAACCACAATAATTTCCATGGATCTAATTACACAGAAAGGTAACATTATTGTTTATCACTCAAGCTAGATATTAGGCATCATTTCCTTTGCTTGTCTAATCGGAGAACTGAACAATCAATAATTCTTAGTTTCCAAATGGTTAAGATTAAGGGAAACGCTTGTATGCTTGTGTCTAATTTTAATTGGAGAATGATGCATTTTTCAGTATTTCTTACAAATATTTTAAATGAGGTATAACATAATTACAATTTATTTTTAATACGTTTTGAGTAATTTTCACATATATGCTTACTAAGTGAATTATAAACTTTGAATCTTTGTATATCTTAATCCCTTTAACAAAGACTTGTCAATTATACAATCTCATGGCCTATAGTCTGCATCTCTCATCACTAATAGATTTCCCTTTTTTGAAACTTTTTTGAAGCTTCTCTACATTTTGTAGCTTGAAATTCTTCTTTAGTTTGATTCCTCTTAAGTAACAATCGAGGTTTCTTCCCACTACTTTTTGGAGATTAGGATAATTTCTCTTCATGCTTGAATTTTACACATTTCACCATGTATGTCAAGATATGTGTATTTAACAATAATATCATGTTGGGCAGGCTTGAGTGTTTGTATTTTCAGGAGTCAAGTGAAAAGAACACAACTAACTTTGTCATTACATTGTAGAGGAGAGATTTGAGTCCTGATTATCTGAGTTCGGATCTAGTACAGTTATTCACCTCATTTTGATGCTTCATAGAACGTGAATTAGTAAAATAATCCACTGAGACTCACTTCCAAAAGGTACACAAAGAGGGCATAATTAAAAGTAAACATCATTACTGTCACTGCCCTGAGCTATTTTCCTCCTCTCTTTTATTTGGTCACATGTGAATCTGTCTTTGTCTCTCTAACCAGATCATTTATTGAAGCACATACAATAGTCCACGATGGTCAGAGTGGCACTGACTCTGTCAAGACTCGGAACAACCTCATTCTCCTCTTACACTTCTACCAATACAAGTTCTGGTCTCCTGAGCAGGCTTGGCTGTCCATCATAGTGTTGGCTCAGATTGATCTCAAAATTGATGAAAAGTATTCACTAAGTTTTAAAAGTGTTTCTAGTTGTTCTGTATTTGTGCTGCTTATTCCTATGGTCCAGGCCCAGGATCTTACAATTATCACAGCTAAATATCACGTTATTGAGTCCAACCTCACACATGGGCGTCTTTCTGAGTGATGAACCTGTCCTAATGTGGGTTCACTTTCAGTACCTCAGTATCATTCCAGGCACATCTCCTTTGCTCCATTAAACTGGCTGTTGATACAAAACAGCAATGGAGCAGACATGATAGTCAGCTCATTTAATGAAATTATGAATATCTGATAAACTATTTAACTGGCCAATTTCCTCATCTTGTCCCTGGTGGCTCAGAGGTTAAAGCGTCTGCCTGCAATGCAGGAGACCTGGGTTTGATCCTTGGGTCGGAAAGATCCCCTGGAGAAGGAAAAGGCAACCCACTCCAGTAGTCTTGCCTGGAGAATCCCATGGACGGAGGAGACTGGAGGGCTACAGTCCACGGGGTCGCAAAGAGTCGGACACGACTGAGCGACTTTCACTTTCACTGTCTACAAGAACTTTACAAGGTCCCTTGTGGGATAACTTTTCTGTGATAAAAATACATTTGGGTTGATCTGCCTTTTTCATAGGCTTCCCCTATTGTTCAGTGGGAAAAGAATCTACCTGTAATACAGAAAACAAGGGAGATGTAGGTTTGATCCCTGGGTCAATCATATTCTCTTGCAGAAGGAAGTGGCAACCCACTCCAGTAATCTTGCCTGGAGAACTCCATGGACAGAGGAGCCTAGAGGGCTATAGTCCAAAGGGTCACAAAGAGTTGGACATGATTGAAGGACTAAGCACACAGCACCATTTTCATAAATCCATCTTAAACAAGTTTAAATATTTTTAGTATAATTCTTCAGAGAAGGCAATGACACCCTGCTGGGGTCCAGCCCCAATGGGTCCGGGGTAATTCGAAGATGGGGACGGAGTTGGCGTCCTAGGAAAAAACTTATTTAATTATAGATATAGAGAGAGATTAGAAACGGATAGTGTAGTAGGAAAATTAGTGGAGAAAAGAGGCTGAATAACTTGGTTTACGTGGGATACCAATCACCACCTACGTAGGCCACAGGCGTCTTTCCATTCTCCCGAAGGAGAGGAGGCACTGAGGCCTCCCCGGTCCGATCTTAGAAGCCCAGGCAAAATTAGCAGGCTTGGTGAGTACCCACATTAATTCAGCCAGAAAAATGGGGAACAAGAAAGAAACGACATGGGGGAATCAGTCTTTCCAGAAACTGATCCCATTTCTTTATTTTTTAGGTTTGCTTATATACCTTTTGTTACACATAGGGAAAAATACAGAGTCATGCGGGGGTCAGCAGTCCTGATCTTTATAAAAATCAGGTGCTTTACATAAAAAAGGTCTTAGGGGTTTTACATCATCTTCTGGCCATGAGTCCTGTGGACATTTTATGATCCTTTCTTTCTGATAACCAAAAAACTTATTTCTTCCAAGGATGGTTTTTCTTAAACCAGACACCACCCTCCAAATAAAGTTGCATTCCTATAGGGTGAGGGTGTAGTGAGTTACAATCAAGAAAGGAATTTATTTAACCCAAGGTTAACATGATTAATCTTAAAGGTTAATACTTATTTCTCCTATATGCTAGTTATATTCATTATAAGAGCAGGGAATATGGAGATTTAGCAGCAAACATCAGCCCAACAAATGAAAATCTTTTCACCAATGTTCCCCTTAAGATCTATTTAGTCTTAAGATAGTGATAAAGTTACATTTTTACATAGCAAGGACACAGTGATTTATAACAAATTACAGTGATCTATTACAAAAGAGAAAATCCATTAACTCAAAAGGTCTAGTATTGCTAAACTTAAAAGCTACTATATTTCCTTTTCTATATTCCAAATACATTGATTAATATATTCCTAGGTGCCTAAGGATATGGAGGTCTGGTGGCAATCATTGACTCAACAATGAGAAAAGCCCTATGCTAAGACTCTCAAAATACTCCAAACTCTCTGTGCTTTATAGTTGAGAGATAGTAAACAATCATGTGTGTAGTGGCAGGAGTATGGATAATCCTGTCACACAAGCTAGTTTGCCAGCAGAGAGGTTTGACCTGAGACACCCTTGTCCCACCCAGGGCAGGGAATTAGCAGCGATTATTGGCACAACAAATGAAAAAACCCTTCACCAATATAATTTCTAATCAACCCACTATACTAATAATTTCTAGGTAGACTCTGGCTTTGGGGGTAGATGCTCGGGAACAGGGGGTTTCCTGAGGCTTTATCACGCCTTTGCGTAGACCGAGCCTCTTTCCTCATGACCTTTGCCAAGGGCGGAGTTCCTCACGCTGGCTCCCGACAGCACCCCACTCCAGTACTCTTGCCTGGAAAATCCCATGGATGGAGGAGCCTGGTGGGCTGCAGTCAATGGGGTCGCTAAGAGTTGGACACAACATAGCGACTTCATTTTCACTTTTCACTTTCATGCATTGGAGAAGGAAATGGCAATCCACTACAGTGTTCTTGCCTGGAGAATCCCAGGGACGGGGGAGCCTGGTAGGCTGCCATCTATGGGGTCTCACAGAGTCGGATACGACTGAAGCAACTTAGCAGCAGTATAATTCTTATGTAGATTGAAATCCATTTAGTACTGCCAACACCTTCATTTTAAAGGAAATTATGCTTCAAGAAATCATTTTAGATTTATGCTTGTAATTCCTGTTAAGGTCATTGACCTGTTTTATAAAGTTACAGTTTTCTTTCCTGGAATAACCAGTTTAAGTATGCCAAATTTTTGTGATGTACTGTTAGAAAAAAGAGTATTGTTACTATAGAGGCAGGAAAGAAGTTGAGGAGTAAAGAAAGCATCCCCAGAAAATACTCTGTTCAGTTGACCTGACATTTTTCTATATGTGATGGTTTTAGGAAAGTCTAGAACACCTTCCACACTCCTCTCTCCAAATATTAGAGCCTAAGTCCTCTCTACTGAGTGTGCAGGACTTAGTGACCATTTCTCATGATTACACATGACTGACGTGACAGTGTGACAAACTCATACCTGGTGTGGAGGCTTCCTCCTCCGTGTCTGTGGTCACTGGCCCTGAGGAAAGCTAGCTGTCTCTCAAGCAACCTGCACAGATGCCCACATGGTCAGGTGCTGAGGCCTCCTCCAAAAGCCAGGAGAGTGAGCCAATTTGGAAGCAAAGCCTCCAGCCCAGCTGAGCATCCAGGTGACAACGGCCCAGGCTATTACCCAGTTGCCCCCCAAACAGAGTGATACATAACTAGCCAGAGAAGCCATTTCCTTATTCTTGACCCACAGGAGCTCTAAGAATATGGAGGTGTATTGTCTTAAGCCAGTATGTTTTCTGGAAATTTTGTTAAATAGGACTATGTATCTAATATAATGGGCATCCCAGTTGGTGCTTGAGGTAATGAAGGAACCCGCTATGCCAGGAGACATAGCACAGGCAGGTTCAATCCTTGGGTTTGGATGATCCCCTGGAGGCAGGCATGGCAACCCACTCCAGTATTGTTGCCTGGAAAGTCCTATGGACAGAGCAGCCTGGTGGGTTACAGCCAATGGGGAGGCAAAGAGTCAGACATGAATGAAGTGACTTAGCATGCAGGCACACAGGCATCTACAACAATAGGTGTTAGGTGATGTGAGTTTTACTTAATGGCTTGAATCTGATATTACAATTATTTTGCATGCTAAAACATTCATAAGTGCACCCATAAATTATGAAAAGAAAATTTGTTTAAGTATTCAAACATTTAGCTTTAAGACCACTTTTGGAAAGTGTTCAGCTGTTAATGAGAAGACAAGTGTTGCACTGGAATATCTGGTGAAGATTTGTCAAAGTTTGACATTTCTCTTTCATATTGTATAGTCTTTCTCCTCTTGTTTGGAAATATGTCTGTAGTCTTATGCTAGTTGATTAATAAACCATCACTCATATACCTGAGAATCAGGAGAAATAATTCATGTCTGTCTGCTCCTCAGCAAAAATAATGATGAAGCAGCCTTTCTTATAAGTGATCTGGGGCCTGAGCTGATTTTAACTGTAACACTAAGGACTAGACAGGGAGCTTTATTGTGCTGTAAATGTTGCTCATGAAGAAAATTACCAAATAGACTAAAATAACATGCAACAAAGTATGAGATCAATAATGCAGAGTGATGCATATTCTATTCACACCTTGAATTTCATGAGGGCATCATAAAACTCATTAGTGTTTTCATTTACAAAAACTTGAAGACAAATGGATTATTAAAGAAATGAAAGACAAAAACATCATAATGAAGAATATATAAGTTTTATATTTTGGAGTAAAATCTTTGTTTTTAATATGATTTAATTACTTATATTAATATATTTATATAATTTGAGTTTTGTTTTTCATTAATTTTTATTGGAGTTGCTTTAAAATGTTGGGTTAGCTCCTGCTGTACATCAAAATGAATCTGCTATATGAATATATATATATATATATATATATCCCCTTTTCTTGGATTTCCTTCACATTTAGGTCACCAGAGAGCACTGAGTGGAGCTGCCTATGATACACAGTAAGTTCTCCTTAGTTATCTATTTTATCCACAACAGCCAGGACATGGAATCAACCTAAATGTCCATCAACAGAAGAATAGATGCAGAAGAAGTGGTACATATATACAAAGAAATATTACTCAGCCATAAAATGTGATGAAATTGTGCAACTTGCAGAGACATGGATAGACCTAGAGATTGTCATATAGAGTGAAGCAAGTCAGAAAGAGAAAAATAAATATTGTATAATATTGCTTATATATGGAATCTAGAAAAATGCTACAGATGAACTTATTTGCAAAGCAAAAATAGAGATACAGGCATAGAGAATGGATGTATGGATACAGGGAGGCCCAGGAGTAGAGGGATGAATTGGGAGATTGAGCCTGACATATATACATTATTGTGTAAAAAATAGATAACTAATGAAAAGAACTTATAAGTTTAACAATAAAAGTGACAAGATTTTTTTAAGGTTGTCAACATTTACATTTCTCTCTGAAAATAATTCTAAATGTATTGGCACTATGCTGGAAATTAAGACTGTATTCCACATTTTGTAAAAGGAATATATATCTGGTACCTAAGCTGGTTTTTGCACTGGGATGACCTGGAGGGATGGTATGGGGAGGGAGGTGGGAGGGGGTTTAAAGATGGGGAACACGTGTACGCCTGTGGCAGATTCTTGTTGGTGTGTGGCAGAACCAATACAATATTGTAAAGTAATTAGCCTCCAATTAAATAAAAAAATTAAAACTAACAGTGATGTTAATGACCTTTAATAGATTTATTAAGCTATAATTGCAATACAGTCAACTGAACATATTTACAATGAGATTTGAACCTGCAAAAATCACCATATATAGAAGTACAAAAATAACCGTTGTTCTCCAGAGCTTTCTCATATTACAAGACTCTCCTGAACATTCGGGAATTATAATCTACTTTTCTGTGACACATTTTCTATTCACATTTTCATGAGATTATTCACATGACCCCATAATCTACATAGAGTACCTTTTTGCACTGTGGAATTCAGATGGCATAGAAAAGTATTCATTTTGTTTTCCCCTTTTAGGTGAATGTCTGATCATTTTTCCGTTAAGGTATTCTTGTGGTTATCTCACAGTGGAGACTATTTTAACCAGTTTATTCAATCAAAAATCACACAAAGGAAAGTAGATAGTTATATTTAGGAGGAAGGCTGAGTGTTCACATCTGTTTCAACTTACCCTGTCCATGAACAGTGTAAAACCACAAGGTGAGAAGGACAATGATTAGCAACAACATGTTAGATATTCCCAACGGTAAATTCACACGAATACTCCAGTTGCACTGTTTAGGGTTCAAAAATCTGCTTCATTTGCAGTTATCTAGTGTGATTGAATTTGTGCATTACAATGAAGCTAGTTAACTAGTGCCATTTAGTAAATATTGAAGTTCAAAGTTTTGAAATGTCCCTAACTTGTTGGTAGTTTCACAATAAGTTATTGTATTCATCACCTTCTATCTATGTACACAACTTTCTGTGGCTAATATGGACTGGCTCCAAAGCTGTAAATAAGATAGTAACTTTCAATAATATATTTCAAGCGAGTAGGTGAAATTTTTCCAAGCCATTTGGGTCATCCATATTTTCATGGACTTAGGAAAGTGGATAGATTTAAAAAAAAAATTATAGTAGAGCTTAAAAATAATCATATAAATTATAGCACAGTCTCTTCATTTATATGCTATTTATGTGTGGGTTTTATGATTATCAATTTTCCCAATTTTGTTAACATATACTTGACATAAAGCACTGCATAAGTTCAGGTGTATGGCCTAATGATGTAATTTACATATATCCTGAAATGATTACAACAATAAGTTTTTTGAATATCCATCAAATCATATAGATATAAAATTAAAGAAAAAAAGAATTTGTGATAAGAACTCAGGGCTTACCATCCTATTAACTTTTATACTTAAGATACAGCAGAATTAGTCATATTAACCATGTTGTACACTACATTCTTAGTACTAATCTGTCTCACAGCAGGGAGTTGGTACCTTTTGACTGGCTTCATCCAGCTCCCCTATCTCCAGGCCTAGTCTATGGTAACCACAAATGAGATCTCTTTTTCAAAGTATTTGTTTGTTCTTTTAAGTACAGTTGGCCTACAACATTGTGTTACTTTCTTTTACACAGTGTAGTGAGTCCATGTTTCTGTCCATTTCAAAATAATTGCCACAGTAAGTCTAGTTACAATCTAGCAAGATTTTAAAAATTGCATAATTATTGGCTAAATGCTCCACACTGAATATTTCATATTTATGACTCATCTATTTTGCACCTGGAAGTTTCTCCCCTTAACCTCTCCCTCACCAGAGGATCTGGAGTGCATCCCCTTTAAAAGACACATACAGAATTGTTCATTGCAGCTTTATTCATAAATTGCAAAAATGCAAATGGTTCCCATGAACATTCAGAAAATGGATAAAACATTTGTAGCATTTTCATACAGGTGATTAATATTCACTAATTTAGAAAACAAAATGAAGTACTGCTATAGACAGCAGTGGGATAACCTCACAGCTCTTGTAAATGGAAAAAATCAAACACACTCACTAAGTATGTATCTTATAATTTCATTGGTAGGCATTTCAAAAGGTGGAAAACCTCATCATGAAGGTAGTGCCTACGAGGTACGGTGTGGTACAGAATGGGAAGAGACACAAGGAAACCTGATGATGAGCTGGACATTTGCTCAATTTAGTTCTGGGTAATAGTTACACAGGCATACATGTGTGTGAAAAAAAACTATCAATCAGATTAAGATTAACTTTAGGTTTTTAGCTATTTATATGTTTAACTTTGCTTAAAAAATTACCATTTTCAGAATAAAATGTAAAGTTAAAAGTTATTGTTTTTCTTTAAAACTTCATTTCTCATTGAACCCAAGCCTCCACTCCAAAAAGAAATAGTGTAGTTATGGAATATGGAGAGACTTCAAAAGGCATGAAGGAACATTTGGGAGATTAAAATATTCTACATCTTGATTATATAGTAGTTGTATAGATGTATTGGGAAGGAAATGGAAACTTACTCCAGTATTCTTGCCTGGGAAATACCATGGACAGAGAAGCTTGGCAGGCTACAGTCCATGGGATTGCAAGAGTTGGACACAGCTTGTCAACTAAACCATGACATAACTATATATATTTTATAAGACTCATCATATTGCATATTTAGAATAGACAGGTTAAAAATGTCTTCTCTGTAAAGGTAATGGGAAGTTCCTCAGAGCTCTAGGTGACTATAAGGAAGGGAAAAATAGAAGGACTTTAGAATTCTCCAAAGAAACTAAAAGACCAAGGCAATAATAGAAGAGCATTTCATAAAAGTAAAGAAAAGAAAATGAAAACCAGGAGTTTTAAATCCATACAACCAGACAGCCAAAAATTCAACTACAGAAAATATTTTAAATGTGCAAGAACTCATAGGACACTATTGATATACAGATGTACAAATTCCGTGTCTATAGCTACATGCTTAGTCACCCAGTCGTGTCTGACTTTTGCTGTCCTTTAGATTTTAGCCCACCAGTCTCCTCTGTCCATGAGATTTTCCAGGAAAGAATAAGGGTGAGGATTTCCATTTCCTCCTCCATAGACTCTTCATAACCCAGGAATCAAACTAGTGTTTCCTGTGTCTCTTGCATTGCAGGCAGATTCTTTTTTTTATTATTATTATTAAATTTATTTATTTATTTATTTTTAATTTTTACTTTACAATTCTGTATTGGTTTTGGCATAGATTGACATGAATCCACCACAGGTGTACATGCGTTCCCAAACATGAACCCCCCTCCCACCCCCTTCCCCACAACATCTCTCTGGGTCATCCCCACGCATCAGCTCCAAGCGTGTCATATCCTGCATCAGACATAGACTGGCAATTCGATTCTTACATGATACTATACATGTTTCAATGCCATTCTCCCAAATCATCACACCCTCTCCCTCTCCCTCTGAGTCCAAAGTCCGCTATACACATCTGTGTCTTTTTTGCTGTCCTGCATACAGGGTCATCACTGCCATCTTCCTAAATTCCATATATATGTGTTAGTATACTGTATTGGTGTTTTTCTTTCTGGCTCACTTCACTCTGTATAATCGGCTCCAGTTTCATCCATCTCATCAGAACTGATTCAAATGTATTCTTTTTAATGGCTGAGTAATACTCCATTGTGTATATGTACCACAGCTTTCTTATCCATTCATCTACTGATGGACATCTAGGTTGTTTCCATGTCCTGGCTATTATAAACAGTGCTGCAATGAACAGTGGGGTACATGTGTCTCTTTCAATTCTGGTTTCCTCTGTGTGTATGCCCAACAGTGGGATTGCTGGGTCATAAGGCATTTCTATTTGCAATTTTTTAAGGAATCTCCACACTGTTCTCCATAGTGGCTGTACTAGTTTGCATTCCCACCAACAGTGTAGGAGGGTTCCCTTCTCTCCACACCCTCTCCAGCATTTATTGCTTGCAGATTTTTGGATCGCAGACATTCTGACTGGTGTGAAGTGGTACCTCATTGTGGTTTTGATTTGCATTTCTCTAATAATGAGTGATGTTGAGCATCTTTTCATGTGTTTGTTAGCCATCCGTATGTCTTCTTTGGAGAAATGTCTATTTAGTTCTTTGGCCCATTTTTTGATTGGGTCGTTTATTTTTCTGGAATTGAGCTGCAGGAGTTGCTTGTATATTTTTGAGATTAGTTGTTTGTCAGTTGCTTCATTTGCTATTATTTTCTCCCATTCGGAAGGCTGTCTTTTCACTTTGCTTATGTTTTCCTTTGTTGTGCAGAAGCTTTTAATTTTAATTAGATCCCATTTGTTTATTTTCGCTTTTATTTCCAGAATTCTGGGAGGTGGATCATAGAGGATCCTGCTGTGGTTTATGTTGGAGAGTGTTTTGCCTATGTTCTCCTCTAAGAGTTTTATAGTTTCTGGTCTTACATTTAGATCTTTAATCCATTTTGAGTTTATCTTTGTGTGCGGTGTTAGAAAGTGATCTAGTTTCCTTCTTTTACAAGTGGTTGACCAGTTTTCCCAGCACCACTTGTTAAAGAGATTGTCTTTACTCCATTGTATATTCTTGCCTCCTTTGTCAAAGATAAGGTGTCCATATGTATGTGGACTTATCTCTGGGCTTTCTATTTTGTTCCATTGATCTATATGTCTGTCTTTGTGCCAATACCATACTGTCTTGATGACTGTGGCTTTGTAGTAGAGCCTGAAGTCAGGCAAATTGATTCCTCCAGTTCCATTCTTCTTTCTCAAGATTGCTTTGGCTATTCCTGGTTTTTTGTATTTCCATACAAATCTTGAAATTATTTGTTCTAGTTCTGTGAAAAATAGCGCCGGTATCTTGATAGGGATTGCATTGAATTTGTAAATTGCTTTGGGTAATATACTCATTTTCACTATATTGATTCTTCCGATCCATGAGCATGGTATATTTCTCCATCTATTAGTGTCCTCTTTGATTTCTTTCATCAGTGTTTTATAGTTTTCTGTATATAGGTCTTTAGTTTCTTTAGGTAGATATATTCCTAAGTATTTTATTCTTTTTGTTGCAATGGTGAATGGAATTGTTTCCTTAATTTCTTCTTCTACTTTCTCATTATTAGTGTATACGAATGCAAGGGATTTCTGTGTGTTGATTTTATATCCTGCAACTTTACTATATTCATTAATTAGCTCTAGTAATTTTCTGGTAGAGTCTTTAGTGTTTTCTATGTAGAGGATCATGTCATCTGCAAACAGTGAGAGTTTTACTTCTTCTTTTCCAATTTGGATTCCTTTTATTTCTCTTTCTGCTCTGATTGCTGTGGCTAAAACTTCCAGAACTATGTTGAATAGTAGTGGTGAAAGTGGGCACCCTTGTCTTGTTCCTGACTTTAGGGGAAATGCTTTCAATTTTTCACCATTGAGGATAATGTTTGCTGTGGGTTTGTCATATATAGCTTTTATTATGTTGAGGTATGTTCCTTCTATTCCTGCTTTCTGGAGAGTTTTTATCATAAATGGATGTTGAATTTTGTCAAAGGCCTTCTCTGCATCTATTGAGATAATCATATGGTTTTTATTTTTCAATTTGTTAATGTGGTGAATTACATTGATTGATTTGCGGATGTTGAAGAATCCTTGCATCCCTGGGATAAAGCCCACTTGGTCATGGTGTACGATCTTTTTAATGTGTTGTTGGATTCTGATCGCTATAATTTTGTTGAGGATTTTTGCATCTATGTTCATCAGTGATATTGGCCTGTAGTTTTCCTTTTTTGTAGTATCTTTGTCAGGTTTTGGTATTAGGGTGATGGTGGCCTCATAGAATGAGTTTGGAAGTTTCCCTTCCTCTGCAATTTTCTGGAAGAGTTTGAGTAGGATAGGTGTTAACTCTTCTCGAAATTTTTGGTAGAATTCAGCTGTGAAGCCGTCTGGACCTGGGCTTTTGTTTGCTGGAAGATTTCTGATTACAGTTTCAATTTCCGTGCTTGTGATGGGTCTGTTAAGATTGTCTATTTCTTCCTGGTTTAGTTTTGGAAAATTGTATTTTTCTAAGAATTTGTCCATTTCTTCCAGGTTGTCCATTTTATTGGCATATAATTGCTGGTAGTAGTCTCTTATGATCCTTTGTATTTCTGTGTTGTCTGTTGTGATCTTTCCATTTTCATTTCTAATTTTATTGATTTGATTTTTCTCTCTTTGCTTCTTGATGAGTCTGGCTAATGGTCTGTCAATTTTATTTATCCTTTCAAAGAACCAGCTTTTGGCTTTGTTGATTTTTGCTATGGTCTCTTTTGTTTCTTTTGCATTTATTTCTGCCCTAATTTTTAAGATTTCTTTCCTTCTGCTAACTCGGGGATTCTCTAATTCTTCCTTTTCTAGTTGCTTTAGGTGTAGAGTTAGGTTATTTATTTGACTTTTTTCTTATTTCTTGAGGTATGCCTGTATTGCTATGAACTTTCCTCTTAGCACTGCTTTTATAGTGTCCCACAGGTTTTGGGTTGTTGTGTTTTCATTTTCATTAGTTTCTATGCATATTTTGATTTCTTTTTTGATTTCTTCTGTGATTTGTTGGTTATTCAGAAGCGTGTTGTTCAGCCTCCATATGTTCGAATTTTTAATAGGTTTCCTCCTGTAATTGAGATATAATCTTAGTGCATTATGGTCAGAAAAGATGCTTGGAATGATTTCGATTTTTTTGAATTTATCAAGGTTATATTTATGGCCCAGGATGTGATCTATCCTCGAGAAGGTTCCATGAGCACTTGAGAAAAAGGTGAAATTCATTGTTTTGGGGTGAAATGTCCTATAGATATCAATTAGGTCTAACTGGTCTAATGTATCATTTAAAGTTTGCGTTTCTTTGTTAATTTTCTGTTTAGTTGATCTGTCCATATGTGTGAGTGGGGTATTAAAGTCTCCCACTATTATTGTGTTGTTGTTAATTTCCCCTTTCATACTTGTTAGCATTTGTCCTACATATTGTGGTGCTCCTATATTGGGTGCATATATATTTATAATTGTTATATCTTCTTCTTGGATTGATCCTTTGATCATTATGTAGTGGCCTTCTTTGTCTCTTTTCACAGCCTTTGTTTTAAAGTCTATTTTATCGGATATGAGTATTGCCACTCCTGCTTTCTTTTGGTCTCTATTTGCATGGAATATCTTTTTCCAACCCTTCACTTTCAGTCTGTATGTGTCCCTTGTTTTGAGGTGGGTCTCTTGTAAGCAGCATATAGAGGGTTCTTGTTTTTGTATCCAATCGGCCAGTCTTTGCCTTTTGGTTGGGGCATTCAATCCATTTACGTTTAAGGTAATTATTGATAAGTATGATCCCGTTGCCATTTGTTTTATTATTTTGGGTTCGGGTTTATATTCCCTTTTTGTGTTTCCTGTCTAGAGAATATCCTTTAGAATTTGTTGGAGAGCTGGTTTGGTGGTGCTGAATTCTCAGCTTTTGCTTGTCTGTAAAGCTTTTGATTTCTCCTTCATATTTGAATGAGATCCTTGCTGGGTATAGTAATCTGGGCTGTAGGTTATTTTCTTTCATCACTTTAAGTATGTCTTGCCATTCCCTCCTGGCCTGAAGAGTTTCTATTGAGAGATCAGCTGTTATCCTTATGGGAATCCCCCTGTGTGTTATTTGTTGTTTTTCCCTTGCTGCTTTTAATAGTTGTTCTTTGTGTTTGATCTTTGTTAATTTGATTAATATGTGTCTTGGGGTGTTTCGCCTTGGGTTTATCCTATTTGGGACTCTCTGGGTTTCTTGGACTTGGGTGATTATTTCCTTCCCCATTTTAGGGAAGTTTTCAACTATTATCTCCTCAAGGATTTTCTCATGGTCTTTCTTTTTGTCTTCTTCTTCTGGGACTCCTATAATTCGAATGTTGGAGCGTTTCATATTGTCCTGGAGGTCTCTTAGATTGTCCTCATTTCTTTTAATTCGTTTTTCTTTTTTCCTCTCTGATTCGTTTATTTCTACCATTCTATCTTCTATTTCACTAATCCTATCTTCTGCCTCCGTTATTCTATTATTTGTTGCCTCCAGAGTGTTTCTGATCTCATTTATTGTGTTATTCATTGTATATTGACTCTTTTTTATTTCTTCTAGGTCCTTGTTGAACCTTTCTTGCATCTTCTCAATCCTTATCTCTAGGGTATTTATCTGTGATTCCATTTTGACTTCAAGATTTTGGATCATTTTCACTATCAATATTCGGAATTCTTTCTCAGGTAGATTCCCTATCTCTTCCTCTTTTGTCTGGTTTGGTGGGCATTTCTCCTGCTCCTTTACCTATTGGGTATTCCTCTGTCTCTTCATCTTGGTTTTATTGCTGCGTTTGGAATGGCCTTTTTATATTCTGGTAATTTGTGGAGTTCTCTTTATTGTGGAGCTTCCTCACTGTGGGTGGGGTTGTATCAGTTGCTTGTCAAAGTTTCCTGGTTAGGGAGGCTTGTGTTGGAGGTCTGGTGGGTGGAGCTGGGTTTCTTCTCTCTGGAGTGCAGTGGAGTGACCAGTAATGGGTTATGAGACGTCTAAAGTTTTGGAGTAACTTTGAACTGCCTGTATATTGAAGCTCAGGGGTGTGTTCCTGTGTTGCTGGAGAATTTGTGTGATATGTCTTGCTCTGGAACTTGTTGGCCCTTGGGTGGAGCTTTGTTTCAGTGTAGATATGGAGGCGTTTGATGAGCTCCTATTGCTTAATGTTCCCTGAATTCAGGAGTTCTCTGATGTTCTCAAGTTTTGGACTTAAGCCTCCTGCTTCCGGTTTTCGGTTTTATTTTTACAGTGGTCTCTAGCCTTCTCCATCTATACAGCACCAATGATATAGCATCTAGGCTAAAGATGAAAAGTTTCTCCACATTGAGGGGCACCCAGAGAGGTTCACTGGGTTACATGGAGAAGAGAAGAGGGA